>NC_056725.1:1226069846-1226369846 GCF_019279795.1 Protopterus annectens
GTAAGAGAAGTATTTTGCTTTATACGGAGTTGAAGTTGGCTCCATAGACGTAGTATTGTCTGTGCTTCAAACCTCTCCCTCCAATATGTTCTGTGTTTTTCTCAAAAGAGATCAAGATCCTTTGAGCAGGTGTTTATTATACCATTAGACTTGTGAATGGGTAATAAGTCTGACAGAAAAGGGTATGATGAAATTCTCTGAACATGGGAGAGGTCGTCTGTCAGTAACCTCTATGATACTGAGAAGAGGGACAAGGCTTTGAGGCAGACTGCATAATTTTTATGATTTAGGCCCTTGATTTTTTTTTTTATTGATCAAGCATTGTGGTCATTCCATTTGTGACAAGTGTTTGGACAGGTCCGTACCAAAAGGGGCACTATACTCAGGGATTGACCCAGTCTGTGCTCAGTACAGTGGAATAATTACATCTCTGAATCTGGATGCAGTACCCTTAGATATAAGCTGTGCAATGAAATGTTCTTCCTTACAACAGTGGATACATGGTGATCAAAGGACAGGTCATTGTCAACATAGGTTCCCAGATCCCTAACAGTGAGATCAATTTTGAGGGTTGTGTTGCCAGTGTGATATTTATAATAGAGAGTTCTGTTTGCCATTGGATAAAATTATACACTTCTTGGTGTTTTGTTTTAGTCCATGATGTTGACACCAGCTATTTGTTTAGGACAGGCCTTCTTGGTGACCTCTGGGCAGTTTATTGTGATGTCACCAAATTTGCAGTGATCTACAATTTTTTTCAGCCACATACCCTTAGCATTAGCTTTAAACTGCACTTCACTAGTGGTTTCCTGTCTAATGACAGGTACACGACTTTATCTTCATGTAGTGTAGTTTAATGCACATGAGACTAAACCAGGGGAGGGGTCATAAGTCCAGTGTTTTAAAAAAAATCACATATTTAGAAGAAGTACAGTTTTTGCTTCTGTTTTTGTAACAACTCAGTAAAGAATCATTCTAAGCCATTACTGTGTTTTGCTTACTAACTAGAAGCCCAATACAGCAGTCCCAATGGAAACTGTACGTAATGCAGAGTGTCATAGTGCAGCAGTGAACACCTGTAAACATAAGGATGTAGCAGCTGTATGTAAAAATAAAACATTGCAGCTCCCATTTTCAAATTTCATTATGAAATGTTCTAGCAGTAAACAATTGAAAAATTGGTTACAAAAACAGAAAGGGTTCTGTTGTACCCCTAGAGGTTTCAGTGTATTACTTCACCGAATTGAATGTGACCTGACCTCATTAGTTTCTCAAATATTTAGCATGTTAATTGTTAGCTATCACATATTGCTCGCACGTGCACACACACACACACACACACACACACACACACACACACACACACACACACACACACACACACACACACACACACATGATTATTTCTAATATAATGAGAGATATGCACATATGTATTCTGAATATTAGTTTCACACCGATTTTGAGTAGAGATCAAATAGCTCCTAAGTGGAAATCAGGTATAGTGCCAGACTTTGACAAAAAGCACTCTGAAATCATGAATTTTCTAGCTGTATATAAGGGTCAATATGTCAGTACCCCTGAGGTAGTTACCGATAAAAAATGGCGAGAGTTCCAATAAGATAGGTATAAAACACACTCAAGAATGCCACTTTACTCCTAGCACTTTCAGCACACCTGAATCCTTATTCAAGAACCAGCAAAATGTCATTGTCAGTTGGTGGTGTATACACCTCATACTGTATACAGTGACAGAAATGTTGATTTGGGTCATAAAATGAAAATAATTTTTTTTTCTTATGGTCTAATGAGAATGTAGTGTACAAATGTTCGGGACATTAGCATGATCCAGTCTTGTAAGCAGTGTGGTCAAATAACCTCTAGTTGGAAGCTGGTTATAGTGCCAGTTTGTAACAACAATGGCCTTCTGAAACATTAGATTTGTTAGCTGTATGTAAGAAGCCATATATAATTTGCCCTAAGGCAGTTTACAATGTAAAATTTAGATAATTCTGATATGATTGCCGAACACAAAACATATTCATTATGTCTTTAGTGTAATGTGCCCCTCTCTGAGAGGATCCACCACCCTTAACTGCAAAATCATCACATAATGGCCATCTTGCTCTTTGACATATACTGTCGCCCAGCAAACCATATCAGAATCATTCAGAAGTGATCCTGTAATTGGACTTCACTTTCATACATTGCCTAAACGCATAAAATGATAGCTGTATATGTATACCTCTAACGCTTCCTTCAGAAGAAAACAGATAACATAAGGCCACAGTGCCATATTTCAACTTGTTGCTGTTATACAAATACACTGCTATCTAAAAATATGATTTTTACTCACCGGTGATCACTTAATCACTCAGTGCTTTCACATTCTGTATTCATTCTTACCCCTACTTCTAAAAAACATCCATCTTCTGTGTACAACTCTGATGTTCTTAGGAATGTAAAAGAAACATTGCCAACAGTAATTTATTTCTTCTTGTTGGTTTTGGGAACTTATAAATGCTTAACGTTTAACTAACCATATCAATAATCTCTGCATTAATTTTGTGGTTGCCTTTTGCTTTTATGCACAGCCTACCCCAAGACAAGATAGCCACTTTCTGTGCACATTTCTGATGTCTGATTGTGACCAAAGTGAAGTTATTTGTGGCCTCAGTAATGAATTTCAGTTTCTTGTTAGACATATAGAGTGCTGTTAGGCTAGCCAGATCACATAACTTTTCCTGTGGTTTCACACATAGCATAGCTCTCCTCAGATATAGCTACCATCTGTCTACTCCTTTCATGTTAGACTGTGACAAAGTAAAAAAAAAATTATCACAGTAATGTATTTCAGCTTTTAGCTCCCAGACATTATACACTATCACAACACCTCCATCAAATGGTAGCAGTGATCAGTTTATTGGGATCACCCTGTTCTTTGTTTGCATCCATAAACTACAAACCAAGCAGACAGCCACATTTAGTAGTCACCTGCAGTGTGGTAAACAGTCACAGTAATGTATTACATGATGTTCATTATTTTATCACTGTTGCATTAGCATAACGCTATAGAGAATGTATCCTGTCAAAGATTTTGGATGTCCAGCCTATGTACAAAAGCTTTTAGGTGCCTTTCTCATGCACCATATGTCCATTGAAGCAGGAAAGCATGCTGAAGTAAATGGGACTTACTTGCACTAAAATTCAGAACTTTCCTATTGCTGAACAGTCAGACATTTTGTCTATTCTGCATCATCAGTGTCAGATAATGGCTTGTATCTCAGCGTCATTGGCAGATAAATACCCTTTTGGAAACCTTCCTTTATCTTTTTTCAAAAAAAAGTTTATTTTCTCTTATGTCTCTCAAAAGTAAAAAATGCACTTGTGGTAGACAAATCCCACAGAAGGACTTCCTTTCAGCCTGCATATTCTGTCGTATGGAATGACACAAAATCTGTTCATGCAATATTTGTCTGTCTTTTACCCAAGAAATGTTTGCAGTAGGCTAGATAACCTCAAACTTTTCTTGGGAAATTGACAACTCAAAGCACTTACTTAGACCTCCATGGTTACCAGCTCATGTTCATTAGTTGCTCACTTTTAGATGACCACTTCAGTCAAAGAAAATGAACAATTAAAGGAGTTTAAGAGACTCTTGCTTCAAGCTTTTTTTCCCCAACTAGGGCTGATATATACCCACTGTGGTAACCTCAGAACCCTTGGACCATCAGTCTGATTTTCACAATCCCTCTGGTGATGCACCACTGAAAACCACTAAGGGTCATGAGTCAGGCACATTCAGTCAGACTGGATGTCAAGTCTCAGCCAGTAATGAAATTTACACTTTTCTTTTGACTAAATGGATAGACAGTACCCTCAAGTCTTAGTAAGAGAGGATGTAACAGGATCCTTCATGGAGGTCCTGATTTCTGGCACCTCAGGAACTATTAGGCTTTGAGACACCTAGCAGAAATCCCCCCCCCCCCCCCAAAAGAAAAAGTGTTTTCCTCTCCTTCAACTAGATTTACGGGACTTAACATGAATTGTATGATTTTGCTATGACATGTTTTAGGGCTTTTTAATCCTTACTAGCCTCTACCCCCAGTTTCATCTGGTTCTAAGAGGAAAATGTCTTCCTCTCCTTTTGAACATGAATTTCTTTCTCAGTCAGAAGAAAAGGGACTTGTTTATACATCACAGCTCTCCGCTGTTATTCCTTATGAGTCAGAGTCTGATAAAAATAGTTATTCAGATTCTCCTGTAGAGCAGATTTCATCTTCTAATATTGTTTCAAAAACAGAAGATCTGTTAAAATGGGAGAGAATAAAAATTACTGAAGCACAGAAGTGGTCTTGTGACCTTCTTAATGTTGATCCCCCAGCCCCCCCCTCAAGACTTCCAAGATGACTGCGTATTAATTAACAGTTTAATTAATTTCAGCTCTCCCAGTGTAAAAAAAGAAATTGTGAAATAAGAGCCAGTAAGAGTGTCAGCTTGAGCATATTTCAGGTATTAGCTAGTAAGTACACTTCCTGGATGCCATAAAAAAGAAATATAGAGAACAAAAAAGAAAATCAACTAAAAAAGGTGAAGATAAAATACTGCCTGAAAAGAATATTGTAGCTGTTCAGCAAAAAGCAGTTCAAGCTTCAGGTTGGTAAAAGAGATGGCTTCCAGTAATTTAGAGGAACAGATAAATCAAATGTCCCCAGAGGTGATTCAAATAAATGAAACATTGAAGGAGTATATCAATTCACATAATGCAAGGCTGGAGAAAAAGAAGAAACTTTTGAAAGGATGAAAAGACTGGCGGAGAATGAGACTTTTCAAGCAGAGCTGTTTCAAAAAATGGTAGCATTAGAAGACAGAGCAAGAAGACAAAAACTGAGATTCTCTGTTGTACCACAAGACTGGAAGGAGCAGACTGTATTAATTTTCTGTAAGCACAAATAAGCAACTGGACTGATATTCCACAGCAGAATTTGTTAATTGAAAGAACACATTAGGATATGCCCCAAACCTAGCCATGGAAAAGCAGCTAAAACCTGTAATAGTAAAGATGCAGTCATACCAGCAGAAAGAGTTGATTCTGCAAAACTGTTGTAGAAGGGGAAAGTGTTAAAAATTGGGAACAGCAGAGTGTTTGTGGAGAATGATTATTCATTGTACGCCAGACAAAAGAGAAGAAAATTTATCCCAGCAATCAGGGAATGTTGAGAGGCAGGTGTAAGATTCAGCCTGTTGTATCCAGCCATCTTCATAATATTTATTCCTGGAGGATGAAAAGTATTTTTTGTGCAGAACAGGCTAAGAAGGAAATAAAAAGCTGATCCAACAAAAAGTGAACCACCAGACAGAAGGGTACCCCACTTCTTATTTTTCTGACAGTAAAGCTTATTGAAGGACTTTGCCAGTGAAATGTCTAGTGTTCCAAAGGAGAATGCTTGAGAGACAAAAGAAAAACACAGGAGTTGACTGGAAAAATCAGGAATACCTTTAACTTGAGCCAATGTCTGATGTTGGGAGATGGAGATAAACAGGAAGAAGACCAGCAACACTGAAATCATTTAATAATTGGGAGCCTATAAAGCATCAGTCAAATTTGTGAAGTATGGCTTTGCAAGAAAAATGTGGCTGAGAACATAAGATGATTGTTGACTTTTTTAAACTTTTAGGTGGACTGTAAAGCATATATCCCACTTTATATCATTAATGTTTAGAAGGTCATTAAAAGTGAAAAATGTTTGTTCTTATTAGTATCTATTTAAAATATTTAATGATAGAAACTATGTGTCATATGTAATAAACCAGTTTTGTGTATTGTGTAATTAATGATATTTTAAATGGGGAGAGCCTTTTCAGTGACTTATGTATATGTTAAAGGTATAAAAGTAAACAGGTACTTTTTTGGTTGTAAAATATATAGGCTTTATAGAATAATCAGAGAGGCAAGGCTGGACAAAAGCAAAATTAATGTTAATATGCAGTAATCTGGGGCTGCTAGGATGGGGTGGGGTGTACAAATGCACTGATTATATTATATTATATGTAGAATTAAGATAGTTTCTCTTATTTTTTTTCCAAAAAATGTATGTCTAGATTAATGCCCTTGGCTTAAGCTATAAACAAGTGATCTGATATCTTTTTTATCTGTTCCTTAACTGATGGGTCTCAGATACCACCATTGGATCCAGCCTTTGAATCTGTCCCGACCACTTGACAGACTTTAGGCTCCATAGCTCAAGCCTCTCACCTTACCCATAATCTCCCAACTACTTGTGAGATACCTCAAACCTTGTTTGCCGCTTCAGTGATAAGATGTGGTTACTTAGTTCAAGCGAGTTGGTTGAATTTTTGTGATACGTATCCATTTTCCTCACTTTTCATCTAGTTTCACATTATTTTTTCTCTCTACTATCCTAACCAAGATAACCAAAGTCACAGTCACAAAAATGAAGAATGTACCAGCTCGGAATAAAAACCTATTTATTTTAGAAATAAATCAGTTAAAAGGTTAAGTGTTTTCATCTGTAACAGTAGTCAGACTTCATTAGAACAAAAGCCATAAAAGTTACTTGTTTTATAAGGAATCCAACCAATCACAATCCAATTCCCACACCCATACTTAATTGATCAGTTTAACTTAATGCATTAAAGTAAACATAACTTAATATACCATTAACTATTATACATATTAAAAAACAATATTCTAAGAGCAGCACAATTGTTAAAACTAATATTTTTAAAATATTTTTTTTCCACAACAGGTTCTTATCAAGGTAGTTGTTTCCAAAATACATATTCTTTAAACATTTTATAAATAATAGTCAAGTCCAAATTAAATGTTAAAAATGTATAATTTAGCTGTTTGAATCTTTAAAACACTGTTAATACTAATATTATCATTTAACCCTGGGGGTCTGGCTGCATCCAACCTTAATTGCCAATGTAATTCTCTATATTCTAACCTGGCTTCCCAAGGCCCTCCTCTCTGCTCTTACTTTATTTGTTCTAAAATAAAGGCTTGTGGCACAGTAAGGAATGTAGTGATAGTAAATGCATGTTCTTTATTTTAGAACAAGTGAAGCAAGTCCCAAGAGGAGGGCCTTGGAAAACCAGGTTAGAATATAGAGAATTATACTGGCAATTAAGGTTGGATGCGGCCAGACCCCCAGGGTTAAATGATAATATCAGTATTAACAGGGTTTTAAAAATTCAAGCAGCTAAATTATACATTTTTAACACTTAATTTGGACATATTAAATATTATTTATAAAATGTTTAAAGAATATGTATTTTGGAAACAACTGCCTTGATAAGAACCTGTTGTGGGAAAATATATTTTAAAAATATTAATTTTAGCAATTGTGTTGCTGTTAGAATATTGTTTGTCATGATGTATAATAGTGGTATATTAAGTTATGTTTGCTTTAATGCATTGAGTAGAATTGATCAATTAAGTATGAGTATGGTAATTTGATTGTGATTGGTTGGATTCCGTATAAAATGAGTAACTGTTTATGGCTTTTTGTTCTAATGAAATCTGACTGTTGTTACAGAAGAAAGCGCTTAACCTTTTATCTGATTTATTTCTAAAATAAACTTTTTTTATTCCGAGTCAGTACTCTCTAATATCCCCCCTATAAAAAATAAATTTAGTTACATTTTCAAAGCCTTTAGTGATAAATACTTGGGCCTTAAGCCTTTGCTATGTTCTGTTACATGGAGGAATATCTTAATTACCATTGCTGGTATTTCTGCTTGCCATTTGTTCTAGTTACCCTTTGGTATTTCTTTTTCATTATCTCCCACTGGCTTCTTCACTTTTTGGATATAAGTGCTAGTTATTATTGTGGTAGTTTTGACTGGTGTTAAGATATCAGAGAAAAACCTACTGGTTTCAAAAAGTTCTCCTCTTGCGGGCATAGCATCCCAAATTCAGACAGTCATTCGCTGTGTATGTACTACTTAGGTCCAAGACCTCATGAAGTTTCATGTGAATTCTGTGCTAGTTTTAATAATAGAGCTTTTGTTGAAAGAAAGAATAAGGTAATATTGAAAGATGTACTTTCATCTTCTGCCTCTTCAGACTCTGGCTGGCCATCTTCCTCTATGAGGTCTTTGGAGGATCAGGTAAAGAATCAAGGAAGCACTTCTCTGATCATTCTCTTCCCTCAAATATTTTGGACACAGCTATGTCCGAGACGGTATCTAAGTTGTCAGCTGTGATTATCTCCAAGAGCTCAACTCCAATGAAAGCAAATTCAAAATTGTTGGCTCCGTCTCCTCGTTTGGATGCTTTCAGGTCCAAATCTAAATCTCCATGTTTTTTTCATGAACTAGTCTCTTCCAGGCTTCACTCTCCCTTCCTGCTAGAAACACCTGGAAGAGCATTCTGTCCACCCTCTACATTGTCTACCCTCAGATTCTACAGATGAGGACAGGATAATGAGGAAATTTCTCAGAACCCAGATTCTTTTGGGTGTTTTATTGTCTACATCTCCTATTGGACCCGTGAGCCTCTCCACCTCTAAACCTAGGCTTTACTTCTTACTCCATTTTGTTCTGTAGTTTCAGAGCTTTCAGACGCAAGATTCCCTAGTGTCTCTGTTTCTGATCTGAAGACTTGTTAATCCACTCCAACACTTTTTCTGACACAGAGGGGATCAGCTGTGCCAGATCTGAAGGGATCTGAGGACCATAGCATTTACACTTGATCTGGTGGATTGGGATCAACTCCAATGGATTCAGAGATGTCCCTTTCTGTCAGAGCTTCAGCACTGGACAGCTTAACTCTGACCTCTGCCTTGAGGTTGGAGCCGGGGGGATCAGGTTTCTTCCTTCACAGGCTTCTTCGGATCTAGTGGGGGTGAGGCTGAGGGCCCCCTTGGTGTCAGCTTTCCAGGTAGTAGAGAGGGCTTTCTCCTCCTCATTGGAAAATAAATTCTTATCCACTTCAAGTCCACCCTACACTCAGCTATCTTCTGTGGAAGCTGGGTCTCTTCAACCGGTCCCATCGGGACAGCTGGTCAGATCAAGCCTCGAGGCTGTCCTCATGTAGGATACTGCTGGCACTTCAGAGTCCTCTTTGGAAACAGCTATCAGTGAGCTCCCTTGGAAGCAGAAGTGCAAGAGGAGGCACTTAGATTCCTCACAAGAGTCTTTAACTGAAGACACTGACTTTGATAAAGGGGAAGGGTCCCCCAAATCACCCCTTGAGGATGTTTCATTCAGAGAGATTCTCAAACTTCTGAAACAGAAAAGAGGTTGGTCTTCTGACCCCCCTTCATAAGAAGAGTCATTCTTCTTCAAGGTTTTCAGGACCAGCTCAGCTACGACTTGGGTAATCCCCTTGGCAGATGAGATGGTAGACCTCATCTCCTTCTGGGCTTGGAAGGATCCAAATGTCATGGAGCAGATCCCTAAACATCCAGACAAATATCTTGTTGCACCTAAAGATAGGGCTCATTGGAGAAAGGGTTCCCTGTGGATTCTATAGTGGTTGCAGCAGGCTCCAGGAAAGAACCAAAGGAACAGAGTTCTTCTGTTCATCCTCCTAATAGGGAATCTAGGGCATTAGGCAGATATGGAAAGCATGTTGATGCATTAGCAATATTTGCCCTCAGGTCTCTGAATTATTTGGCACATGTTACCAAGTTTCAGAGGGAATTGATATAAGAGTTTTCCTGTACCCTCTTAGGGTCCATTTCTGTGGAGGATAAGAAAGCAGTATATGTACTATATAGATCTTCAGGGTGCTTACTATCATATCAAGATATGCAGGCACTCCAGAAATCAAATGTACTGCTGGCTTGGAGCCATTCACTACCAGTTTAAAGCTCTTCCCTTTGGTCTTATTACAGGCCACCCTCCAGTCACTATCCAATGCTTCCATAAGACTGATATCTCACACTTCAGAGAGAGCTGCTAAAGTGGTGGATTGAGGCTTGACCATTAGAAGGCATGCCTGGATGCACCTCTTTGATTTGGTGTAGCAGTTTTGTTCTTCATTCCACAATGCCCCTTTTGACAGGTCAACATTGGTCCTAAGGTAAAAGAGACTTTCATTAGGAAGGAGCAAGCTGGGAAGACACTTTCTGCTGTGGAAATCTGATTTTCTACTGCTCAAAGGATCTTCTCCTGAAACTAGAGAGAGGATAGAAAATTGTGGTTCAGAAAATCCCAAGGTTCTTCCCAAGACTCCTATGGAGGAAGATACCCTTGCTGCAGGGGGAATGCTAATGGAAAATACTGTCCTCATGGCAGAGGTAGTCTCCAACATCAGTGCTTCAGAGGTTCATTCTCTGATAAGCCCTTT
This sequence comes from Protopterus annectens, assembly GCF_019279795.1. Lineage (NCBI taxonomy): Eukaryota > Metazoa > Chordata > Ceratodontiformes > Protopteridae > Protopterus > Protopterus annectens. The sequence goes on from NC_056725.1 coordinate 1,226,080,168, forward strand.
CAGTACCCTGAAGGATCAGCCAACTGCTGAGCTCTGGAGGCAGTCAGCGGATGCCAGTCTCTGCACCCACAAGCCTGGACTGCCATTACCAAAGATTCTTGGGTGCAAAATATCATATGCAGAGACCATTATATAACATTGTCCCTTTCCCCCTCAAAATGCAACAGAAACATTCCTGACATTCCACATAGATGATCCTTGAAGTAGCCTTCAGGGGATGGGGTATAAGCCTCCCAGCAGGGAGGAAAAAATGCCACTAGTAATACCCCTTTGGAAGCAGTGCTGTGATGGTACTGCAATGTAACAGAGCTTTTGATATGTGGTGCACCCGAGAGTGCACTTATTAGATGCAGATTACTGTTTCTAGACAGCAAACTCAGAACCAAACCCACACTACTCAGCTGTAGATCGAACTCTCAGAAAGGTGCCCACGCCAACCCTTGGTCGGAAAACACAGATTCTGTCCCAAAAATGAATTGAACACACAAAGGTGAAGACAAAAAAGACACAGTCAGAATCTCATAGGAAGTCCATACACGTTTTATTGTCCCGGTGCTAAATCTTCGAAAGATTCAACACTAATTCTTCTAGCATCTCCATACTTTTGGACTCCTCTTTTTGCATATTTTGTTTCCCTGGCGAAGTTTGCCTGTTGTCATGGCTTGTACTTGTGTTTTTTTGCCTTAGGTGCGCTTAGCAGGCCAGCATGTTATGTTTTAATATATTTTCCCATTTATTATCTGCCCATTTTTGTTTCTGTATTCTTGTTTTTGTATTCTGTTATTTTGTTTTATTGGTTGTTTCTTCTAGTCGTTCCTGTGAGTTTTTCTTTAGGATTCCATAGCCATCCTGATGAAGTTTTAGACAAAAAGCGTAGCCTAACCTCCCTCTTTTAGATGATAGCTGTAACACATGTTATCCTTTTGGGGAAATTTGCATATTTCCCGTAGTGCATCAGTCACAAAAGTTTTTTACATGCTATTTTCTAGCTTTACAAACATTTTTATATTTGTTAGCTTTTTTCCAAGTTGTTATTCTGTGTATACTTCGCACTCACTGTTTTAGCTTGTCAATTGTGATTTTTTATAGTCACCCTATTGCTTATAGTTATCAGTTAGGTAGGCAACCATGTATTCACAATAGTCAGACATTCCTCCTAAGTTGTACTGAGGATATCTTTGAAGACAGTAACTTCTATATCTGAAACTGGGCTTTGATGGCTCGAATAAACGTGATGGACTTCCAATGAGATTCTGACTGCGTCTTTCTCGTCTTCGTCTTTGTGTGTTCAATTTGTTTTTTGGGCAGAATCCGTGTTTTCCGACCAAGGGTTGGCATGGGCATTTCTGAGAGTTCGATCTACAGCTGTTTAGTGTGGGTTTGGTTCTGAGTTTGCTGTTTGGAAACAGTAATCTGCATCTAATAAGCGCACTGTTGGGTGCACCACATTTCAAAAGCTCTGTTACACTGCGTTACCATTGCAGCACTGCTTCCAAAGGAGTATTACTAATGACCTTCCACATAGAGGAAAGCTGCAGCTACAGAAATAAAAAAGCTGCTAGAAAAAATGAGTCATCCAACCAGTCCTGCCAGAGCAGCTAGGCTCCAGAACTTATTTGAGATTCTTTTTCATGTCAAAGACGACCAGGGACCCAAGACCAATTTTGGATCTTAGCAATCTAAGTAAATTTGTGAAACACTCAAAATTCTGGATGGCCACAGTTCAGTCCATCCTGTCCCTTTTAAAGAAGGCTGATTGAATTTACTGTATAGATCTTCAAGATGTTTACTATCATATTAAGATACACAGACACTTCAGAAGTCACCTGCGCTTCTGGCTTTTAGGCATTCGGTACCAGTTCAGAGCCCTGCCTTTTGGTCTCATTACAGGCCTGCAAGTGTTCACCAAGTGTATGGCAATGGACTGCAGGGATTCCAGGTGTTTCTGTATCTAGATGACTGGCTCTTATATTGTTTCTACCAAGCCTCTACTAATTCAAGTCAGGGAACACTTGCTCCATCTCTATTCACAGCTGGGTATTACTGTAAATTATTCCAAGTCTTGACTTTGTCCAACACAAACTCTGGAGTTCATTGATGCCTACTTTAGACACAAAATCACAAGTTGGAAGCCTTCCTCAAGCAAGATTATAGATCTTAAGGAAACAGGCAAGACATATCCTTACTCTTCTCTTACCTCCAGCCAGACTAGTTCTGCATTTGTTGGGTTCCATGGCAGCCTTCATATTTCTAGTTCCCTTGGCATGTTTTCACATGAAGATATTACAGTGAACCCCAGAGGTACAGCGGTCATTAAGATATCAGTCATTGTTTACTTCCATCATAGCTGTTTGCAGGCGACACATAACATACTGGATTAATGTGGAGGAAGTTTCCAAGGGCTGCCCCTTCATACTTCTGTCTCACAAAGCCACAGTGACTACAGACTCCTCTCAGTTGGGGTTGGTGGGGGCATTCCTTGGGAAGAACAGTCCAAGGCATGTGGACTCAGACAGAGACCAACCTTCACATCAATACCATGTCAAATTTTCACACTGGTGTGGATAGTTCTTCTTTAGCTTCTCTAAAGTTATGTAAAGCCTTCCCCAAGGAGGCCTTACTGCTGTACTCTGCAATAGAGGATCCTGTACCTGCATGGGACCACTTGTTCTTTAAGCCCGCACCTCAGCCTCCCTTCAAACCATCAGCCAAAACTGAGTTAAAATTTTTGCCTGGAAAACATTTTTCTAGTTGCCATTACCTCAGCTAGATGGCTATTTTAACTCCAACTACTTTTTTCTCAACCATCTTACCTAATTTTTCACAAGGACAGGGTGTCACATTGAACTAACTCTTTCTTTCTACCTAAGGGTGTGTCAGAAGCCAGCCTCAATCATTCAATCAGCTACCAGTCTTCTTTCCAAAATTCTCTAACAAGGGAGAGTATATGCTTCATTTACTAGATGCTCATCGACAGCTCAGATTTTACATTCACAGAACTAAAGATTTGAGGAGGTCAGATTGACTGTTTTTATCCTTTTCTAAAGCTAAATTTGGCATAGCAGTGTCAAAAGTGACTCTAACCAGATGGCTCACTGATTGCATCACCTTTATTTACAAAAACAAAGACCTGTATTTATGAAAATGTCCTAAAGCACACTCCTGCTAACACAAACAACTGTCAGAGAGTACTTCAAAATCCAGACAAAAGAAAGTTAGTTCACCTTGTTCACTTCACTTTATTAACTTCAGCGCTTTTTGTCCCACTATATTGTGAGACGTTTCAGATAAAAGACATTTAAAAAATCAACCATTAAATAATGACAACTACCAATCATATGCTCGCATCCACCAATGCATTGTACTTACTACTTAAATTAACAGCACATCTTGCAAAATAAAGGGATATACTCAACTTTTACTATAAAATATATATAAAAAAAAAAATATATATATATATATATATATGTGTGTGTGTGTGTGTATATATATATATATATATATGTATGTATATATATATATATATATATATATATATATATATATATATATACACACACACACACATAAAAATATATGTATATTCAACCACTAGATACTGAATTAATCAATCACACATAATAATATAGTACATAAAAAATATATAGGTATATAAAAAATACAAAAACGGGGAGTTAATTAAGAATGATTCTGTAATCGGCCAAAACCTCCAAGATCCACCCTGTGTCATGTTTAAACGAGGGCAGAATTTGAAAAACCTCCTGGAACAGAATAATGTAAACATGATTATTAACAACAGGAAGGGTATGCACAAATGTCATATGTGCCGTTATTGCCCTTATATGGAAATAGGTCAGTTTTTTACTATCAGGGGGTGTGAGTTTAGTACTAAATACAAACTTGATTGTCAATCAAAATCTGTTGTGTATGTTGCCCAATGCCAACTGTGCCCAGCGTTCTATATTGGTAAAACTGATAGGAGACTGAGGGAGCGGGTCTATGAGCACCGGATAAGGAAATCTAAACAAGAGCACGATTTGGCCAGGCATATTAGAGACTTCAAGGACCACAAATTTTAATTTAGAGCAATTAAATCTTTGATACCTGATGGGAGAAGGGGTCCCAATTCTCTTTTATTAGAAAGACTAGAATTGCTTTGGCAATTACGTACTCGTGCTTGCCAGTTTCCAGGCTTAAATGAAGTTTATTCTATTGCCTGTATTTTAAAACTAAAAAGTTTAATGAGATAGTTTAAACATATTTTATGTGCTGGCAGTTGTATTTTTCTTTGCATTTAATAGATTGTATGATCTAGAGAGTATATGGAATATTTGAGGGTTAGCTTGTACTTGTTCTTTAAGGTTAATTAAGGATATGATATAGGGGAAGGGTCTATGTTAAATCATCGAACGCTTAAAAAAGTGAATGATGATTTATCGAACCCATGTAAGCGAAAGCTTACAATCTCGAACGCTTAGAACAGTGATTTTTTTCCCAAGGGAAAAAAAATCGCTGTTACATAAAAAAAAAATTATAAAACATTACATAAAGTGGGGGGCTTTGTCCCCAACACCCCCCTACTTGAATATAGCAACTCCGCGATCACACTACAGTGACGAAAACGGCAAAGTAACGGAAGCGGCCAACCGATTTCTTTCCCAAGGAAAGAATTCGCTTGTATGCCATTTTGCTATTTTGCCTTTTCGTGCTTTCAAGTTTGATCAAGGCGCATTCGAAAGAATGCCTCTTCCATCATTTAATAGGAACCCTATTAAATTATTCAATTTGAACTGGAAAAACATGAACAACACCCAAATAATAATTTTAAAGAATATATGTTTTATATATATTTTTTATGGACTATATTATTATTTGTGATTGATTAATTCAGTGTCTAGTGTTAGAGTGGTTGAATATGTATATATTTTTATGTGTGCATATATATATACATATATTTTTTACAGTAAAAGTTGAGTATATGCCTTTATTTTGCAAGATGTACTGTTAATTAATTTGTTAATTAGTACGTACATTGCATTGGTGGATGCGAGCATATGATTAGTAGTTGTCATTATTTAATGGTTGATTTTTTTTTAAATATCTTTATCTGAAGAAGTCTCGCAATATAGTTAGATGAAAAGCGCTTAAGTTAATAAAGTGAAGTGAACAAGGTGAACTAACTTTCTTTCGTGTGGACTTTGAAGTACTCTCTGACAGTTGTTTGTGTTTGCAGTAGTGAGGTTTCTTTTTCCTAGTTTTCACTAAAGCACACTCCACCGGCCACATCCTTCACTTTCTGGCCTAAGATGACATCTGTGCAGCTGCTACATGGTCCAGTGCTCATACTTTTATAATTCATTACAAGTTGGACATAGTATCTAGAAGTAGAGCAGCTTTTGGCTCTGCTGTACTCCAGAATATCCTTCCTTGAGGACAGGGCCAGTGTTAGCATTTTGGGGGCCCCCAGCAAATGTCAAGTTGGGGGCCCCTTGGACACTTCCAGTCTAAGTATCACTCTGTTACTACCACCCCTCCTATGCAACCTTTTAGTTCATGCTGTAGTGTTTTAGAGGCAATATACACAGACTGAACTGTAGTTGCAGTGCTCTTACATTATGAGAGGCCTGTGTACCCCACTATGTTGGCTCATGTCACAGAAGAACATTCACAGTTAATGGAATTTAGTTGTAGCAATGACACATTACAACTCCATATGTGGGGCTGGACTTAGGTGAAATGGTGCCCTAAGCACTGCCTACTGCCCCCCCACACATGCATCCCGTGGGCTCCAGTACTCCCATCTGCTGCCCTCCCAGCTCACCACATTATGCACATTACTTTTTTCTCCCTTTTCCCACATTTTGCCTTACTCTTTAGCTTTTTCAAGAATCCACGTTTTTCTATATGCTTTGAAACGCATTTTATTTTTTTCTTTTTATACAACCTGCTTGACTTACAAAGCCATGTCTGACCCAGCTTTGTTAGAAATGCTACATATGGAATACACTACAAGTATGAAACAAAAACACATTTAGGTACAATTGCCAGTCCCCCAAACAACTTCACTCCCCTGTCACAGCTATACGTACCATATGACATCCCTACCACGTGTCCTCTACCTTGTATTTCTAAAGAACAGGTCATAAATGCCCTCTCTAAGGCCAAGAACACAAGATCTATGGGACCTGACATCCCAGGCGACATCATACATGCCCTCCAACAAAAATTAGCAACACCACTGGGTACCCTCTTCAATCAGTCCAAGCACTTGGTTTATCCCAGCTGAATGGAAAATGGCCACCGTTATGCCCTTGCACAAAGGTGGTGGTTTCACTGACCCTGGGAATTATAGACCTATTAGCCTGACTAGCCTTATCTGCAAGGCCATGGAACAAATCATCATGGACTTTATCAACAAAGATATATGTAATCTCCAAACACTTGACCCTACTCAGTTTGGATATGTCAAAGGGAGAGCATGCCTGTTAAACCTGGTAGACTTCTTCAAGAAAGTTGCCAAGGCCCTGGATAAGGGGAAATATGTGCATACAGCCTACCTAGACTTAGCTAAGGCTTTTGACACTCTCCCCCACTTGGGCATCATTGACAAACTCACCCAGCTGGGTGTCAACCCTTATATCGTTAAATGGGTCACTAACTGGCTCACTAATAGAACACATATACTCAAAACAGGGAATATACTTCCAACAGCAGACCTGTAACCACTGGTGTTCCACAGGGATCAGTCCTGGGACCTCTACTGTTTGGAATCTATTTCTCAGAAGTACAAGCAAAAACTAAAGGTCTGTGGCTGACAAAGTTTGCTGACTGGAAACTGGGAGTGGTCATAGAATCTCCATATGAAGTCAGCATCCTACAAGATGGTCTTACACAAACAAATTATTAGTGCCAAAGTCATGGCCTTAAACTCAATGCAAAAAAATGTATTATCATCTCTGTCAGTTAGAGCAATGTTCCTGCTAACTACCACATCAATAGCAACACCCTAAGTATGTACTGTGTGGTGAGAGACCTGGACACACAGGTTGATGCAACCTTAACTTTGATCACCATGTCTCCACAGTGGTAAGAAGGGCATGCACAATGTTTTCTATTTCTACTTCATTTAAATGTTTTATAAACCCATATTTTTTATTTCTTTCATAATTTCATCATTCTTAGGATTCTGACAAAAAACATGTCCTGTGATTTCTTCTTTACTACACTTTATGCAGTTCCTCTAATTTGCAAGTTTATATTTCATGTCTTTCTTCACTGGCACTTTTATTATAAGCCTGCATATAAAATATTGTCCTTCTTCCCATCTCACACAACTTCTCTTTCTTTCTTTTATTGCATCCTTAACTTTAATAGTATCCCACTGGTCACTATAAAACGTCTTTTCCATGATTTCTTCGTATGAAATTCTCCTCTGTTGTTCAACTTTAGCTATATCAATTTTCCATTATTTTATTTTTTATTTCACTCACTAATCTCTCATTTTTCTTAACTTTAACTCATTTATTCTTTTCACTTCTGCCCATACTTCTTCATACTTTGCTCTTATTGTATCTTTTAATGTTCCCTTTCCCTATTTAAAGTAATTTCAAAATGCATTGCAAACCTAAAGATGTCAAAAACATCAGATTTTTTTTTAAATCAGTCCACAGTTTTCTTCTTTATTACATATAATTCCCCCTTTATCTGAGTTCATTCTAAGGCCCCATATTATACTACAAATAATTTTTTGCAACATTTTTTTGGGAGTGCAACTGCCGAACCAAAGTATCCACATTTACACAAATTAATTGCATTAATTAAGTCCACTTTTTTAAACTTAGAGAATTTCCACATTTTATTTATCTCATACATTTTATCTAACAATTCATGTCATTACTTTTTGGATTAATCAGACTCACCAAAATAATCTTTAATACATATATTTCCTTTTTTTATTAATTTGGGGAAAGTGTTAACAAAGTTGTTTTTACACTTCAAAACCTTTGCTTAAAATAAAAAAGTACACATATAATGCAGCCAGCTCTCACATGACTTTGTCAGTTATGTTCTAAAATATACTGTTATAGTTAGATTCTTTTACCATCCCATCTGCAATTTATTAAACTCTGCTGAATTCAATTACGTTTGTGATAAAATTAGTAGTTTCCTATCCCTTCTCTCATTTTGAGTAGGTCTGAACAGTTATGTTTGATTGGAATGGCTATCTTTATTGCTCATACATTTATGTAGATACTTCATATAATACTGACATTGCCTTTCCTTATTTCCAGTACTTTGACACAATGCTCACCACTTTAATTGGCCTAAAAAGCTGCAGTTTTACTCTCCAAAAATTTAATGTAATTTCTTTTTTTCTGATAAGTACCCAGACTTGCATCCCTGATTGCTTTAATCATGGTCCTTTGTCCCCAATTTTATAAGTCGATCAGGTTTAGTTAAGAGCTGCAGTGCATGGCAAGTATGCACATAAAGAATAAAATAATAGTACTGGGACTGGGACATTTGAAAAAAAATGATCCTGTCCCATTCCCATTTATCTAGGGCATCTGTTCTCATATCTAAGCAATTAACAGGTCTGACGGTGCACAGGTCAAGAATCAATGCACAGTACAGGCAGAATAAACACAAACACGGATGTGCAATAATACCTGTACCACATGCATGTGCAATAATGCCTATCCTACATGCATGCACAATAACTACACCACATACATGTGTAATAATACCTATACCACATAATACTACCTATACTATATACATGCACAATAATACCTATACCACATACATATGCAATAATACCTATACTACATACATATGCAATATCTTTACCACATACAAGTAATAATACTCATACAACATACATGTAGAATAATACCTATATCATATACTTGCACAATAATACCTATACTACATATGTGTGCAGTAATACTTATGCTACATACATGCGCAGTAATACGTATACCACATCCATGTGCAGTAATACCTTTCCCACATACATATGCAATAATAGCTATACCACATACATGTGCAACAACAAAAAACAGAGTTACTCCCAGTTAAGTTGCACAATGATAAAGTAACTTTAACTTTTTTAAAACTATACAAAATATATTTGATGAATGATTTGTTCACAACACAAAGTACTATTTTGTTATATAAGCATGGTTTTCATTTCATCCTCTAGCCGTCAGGATTCCGTAATATGTTTTAGGTAATAAATCGTTATCAACATCAGACTTTACTGAGGTAGTTAGTTTTGTTTCTACAGTTTGCAGATGGTAATATCGCAGCCCGTACTTTAATTTCCCTAAGTAAGAACAGCACATAAGTCCCCCTGATACAGGTAGTACAAATCGGATTAAAACAAAAGCAGGAAATCGATGAAGTGCTTTGATACTTGTTTCCCTTGAATCCTTTTGAATACTCAGGATTAAACAGAAATCCTGTCCAATACTCTTTCATAGACTATCATCTATGGGAGGAAATGGTGAAACCCGCAGCTGCTGCATGGGGGCCCTTGTTCACCCAAGACTATTCTAGCTGGGGACTGTGTTCTATCAGTTGAGGAATGGCCAGAAAAGACATCATCAGATATTATAGTTATGTACTCACCATAAATATACATCTCTGTTGTCTGTTTTTTTGTCCTTCCTCAACTTCCTACCCACCATTCTCACTTCCCTTTTTGTCTGGACCCTGTAATGACCTGAAGGATACTTCTGACCCTGTAATGACCTGAAGGATACTTCTGACTTGCTTCTGCTGTGTGGACTCCAGAGTTCGCTTCTCTGATTTATTCATGTTTCCCATCTGTTTACCTTTTGTATTGCCTACTCAGACGTACTATGGGCTGCCTTTTTCATTTTTGGCATTGTGTTTGATAAGATGAGGGCAAACTCGATCTGAGTTAACTTACAAGTAGTTAGGGGATTGTGGGTAAGGGGAGGAGCTTGAGCTACAGAGTCTAAAGTCTGTCGAGTGGCTGAGGACAGATCCAGGGTTCTGATCTGAGACTCATCAATTGAGGAAGGATGAAAACCAACAACACAGATGTAGAGTTATGGTGACTACTTAACTATAATTTTTGTAGGCAAGTAGGCCTTAAAAATAAGACAAAATGATGAAATCCATGGAAAAATGCTCAGTTTCTTACATCTGCAAAGATATTATGTTTGTTTCCATTAGCAAATGTTCAGTGAGAGTCAAGAAGTCTGAAGTCTGTTTTTACATTCTGTTCCATGTGAAATTTACAAATACAGTGGATATAAAAAGTTTACACACCCTTGTTAAAATGCCAGGTTTTTGTGAGATAAAAAATTAGACCACAATAAATCATTTCAAAATATTTCCCACATTTAATGTGACTTATAACCTGTACAATTCAATTGAAAAACAAACAAATCTGTTAGGTGAAAAAATATAAAAAATAAAAAATGTACAATAAGCTGGTTGCATGTGTGTGCACACCCTTAAACTAATACTTTGTTGAAGCGCCTTTTGATTTAATTACAGCATTCAGTCTTCTTGGATACACACCTGCCATCAACTAAAGAGACTCTGATAACCCCAAATAAAGTTCTGCTGTCCTAGTAGGATTTTCCTGACATTTACTCAGTTGCCTGCTACAGCAAAAGCCATGGATTGTAGAGAGCTTACAAAGCATCAAAGGGATCTCATTGCTAAAAGGTATCAGTCAGGAGAAGGTACAAAAAATTTCCACAGCATTGGATATTCCATGGAACACAGAGAAGACAGTCATCAAAAATTGGAGAAAATATGGAACAACAGTGACATTGCATATAACTGGACATCCCTCCAAAACTGAGGAAAAGACGATCAAAAACTGTTCATGAAGGCTGCTGAGAGACCTACAACAACACTGAAGGAGCTGCAGGAATTTCTGGCAAGTACTGGTTGTGTACTACATAGGTTCATAGGTGTGTACTAGGCCAACGGCCCTGGAGTCTTTACAAGCCTAGCCCATAGAAGTACCCTGCCATCATGTCACCATTAGTTCCTGGTGCCTCTATCAAGTAGAGCCACTGGAGTGATCCCCGGGGTGAACTTTCTATTTCCCATCCACTCATCAAGATTTCTCTTGAAAAGGGCCAGTGAGGTGCTCTGCTTGACATGTATGGGAAGTCTATTCCAGAGCATGGGCAGTCTCTGGGTTATGAACCTGTCCCTCCAGCATGTTCTGTTGATTGTGGTAATGAGGTTGAGGTCCCTGGAGCATGTGGTGCGGAGGGATTGGGATTTCTTTAGGTGCAACATTTTGAACAGGGCTGAGTCAGACAGACATGGCTTTGTAAGTCAAGCAGGGATTGCCTCTTAATAGACGATATGAGACAGAGAAAAGCTGGAGTTTTTTTGAGTCTGTCCATGTAGGGCATGTGTTTAAGGCCTAGGATCCTCTTCGTGAGGTACTTTTGTGGCCTTCCCAGCTGTTGCAGGTGTTTAGTGAGGTACATGCCAAATGGGGCATTATACTCGATGATTGGTCTAATGAGGGAAAAGTAGAGAGAGATGATGACCTCTTTCTTCCTGGATGCAAAACCCTTGGTAATGAAATGTGCCACATAGGTGGTCGAAGGAGAGGTTGCTGACAACTTGCATTCTTGGATTCTTATATGTGACAACACTCTCTCGTATTCTCCTTATGTTTGAGCTGTGGGGTAGGGTTGCAAGACGGAAGGCTTTTCTTACACAGAAAAACATCCAGGCCCAGCCTAAATTTGAAAAATATTACATCAAGTCTCCCAAAAGCATAGGTTTATAGGTGTGTATTAGGCTAATGACCCTGGGGCCTTTACAAGCCTACAAAAAAAAGAGCGAATAAGTAGAAAAACGCTCACTTTATTAATAAGAAACAACAAAGCTTTCAGGAATCTCCCTTTTTTAGTGTTCAGTTAAATCAGTTAAAACCATTGTTAATTGTGGTAATGAGGTCAAGTTCTCTGGAGCATGTAGTGCGGTGGGATTGGGATTTCTTTAGATGTAGCATTTCTAACAGAACTGGGTCAGACATGGCTTTGTAAGTCAAGCAGAGATCACCTCTAAGTAGGCGGTATAAGACAGAGAATAGTTGGAGTTTTTTGAGTCTGTCCATATAGGACAGGTGTTTAAGGCCTATGATCATCTTTGTGAGGTACTTTTGCAGCCTCTCCAGTTGTTGCAGATGTCTAGTGAGGTACATGCCAAATAGGGCATTATACTCGATGATTGGCCTACTGAGGGAAGAGTACAGGGAGACAATGACCTCTTTCTTCCTGGATGCAAAACCCTTAGTAATGAGATGGCCACGTAGAAGGACCTTCTGATCACAGTGGCAATATGATGATCAAAAGAGAGGCTGCTTGTCAACCTGTGTTCCCAGATCTCTTATAATGCCTTCTGTGTTCAGTGGATTACCATCAATGTGGTAATTCATGGGAACTGGGTTTTACCCAAAGGAAATGACACATTTTTTGGCATTGAGCTTAAAGCCATGGTTCTGACACCAGTCATTGGTGGGGGGGTGGGAGGGATGTGGATTTCCAAGGTGATAAGTTTGTGGTCGGATCTAACCAGGGAGGCGCTAACTATTGCTGTTGACCAACGGTCATCCATGTTAGAAATGACCAGGTCAAGGATGTTGCTGCCTCTAGTGCGGGTAAGAATGAGCTCGTCCAGGACATTGGAATGAATGAACTCCAGGAAACGTTGGGAAGCTGTATTGGTACATGAGTAGTTTACCAGGTAATGCAGGGGTAGTTGAAGTCACCTAGTAAAAGAGTGTTAGGTTGGACCCTAATATTCTGCAGGGTGCTTAGGAACGTGGAGTGCGAGTGTTGAGACATGGTTGGGAATCTATAACAGGCTATGACCTGAATCGCTGTTTTACCTATTGTTAGCTGCACCTGAAAGTATCTCTGATGCGTTATGTTGGGCTACCACTCTGGAGGTGTGCGCATCCTTTATGAATATGGAAACACTACCGCCTTTGGAGCTTCAGTCCAAGTTCTGGGGCCAAAAGGTGTGGAATGAGTTATAGCCTGGTAGTACAGGGGTGCTTTCTGCTGCCTTGAACCAGGTCTCTGTTACAGCACAAATGTTGATGTTTTCCATTTTTAAGGAGTGCTTCAAGTGAGTGCATTTTGAGATTTAAACTTCTAGCGTTGAGCAGCATGACCCTCAGATTGCATTTGTTTGTAGCTGTTACAGTGGTAATTTGGTCTTTGGAACACCATCTACAAAAGACACTATAGGGGTGGCAAGAGCCTTGGCCAGTATCTGGAAGTCCAGATGCAGGCTATCTCTGGCAAAGGATCGAGATCTGTCAGTCATGTCATCCCAGGCAGACAGATACTGGAAGCGTGTAGAATGACACCAGAAACTTAGACAATTGTTGAAATCAATCATTTTCTGCTTGTATTGTGGTGTCATTCTGGGTGATGGTAGGATGCTGCAAAGGTCTATGATCTTACCCGCCCGGGCTACATAATCCGAGAGCTCCTCCATGTCTCTTTTCATGTAGTCCAGTGAGGTACATCTCAGGTCATTCACACCCACATGTACAATGACATCATATTTGTACCTGTTGTTGAGGGATCTGAGTGCGCGTGCATTCTGTGGCAGATCCTGGCACCTGACAGGCAGCTGACTATTACTTTCTCCTTATTCAACCGAGTGAGTGGGACATCAGTGAGCCTCACTATTGAGTCACCTATGACTAGTGTGTTGGGCATGCTGTTTTGCCTTAGGGGCTTTGGTTGAGTGGCACACTGTTTAGGAGAGTTATGTGTCTCGTGATTAGTGTTGTGTTGTGGTGGTCAAGTGCATTTCTGCCTTGTTGGAGGTCTCTGCTGCTTGGGTAGATTTTTATTGAAAGCCTCCACGAAGGTGGGTGTGTGTTGTTTGTGTTTTTATGTGAAGGCAGTGCTGGTGTGTGTTCTGGAGGGCTATGTGTTCCATGTGGTGTGGTGCAAGTGTTGACCTTCTTCTCTTGACCAGCTATTCCAGTCTTGGCTGGAGAATGCGTGGCTTCCAATTTGGATATATAAGTGCATCTCTCGCAAGTCTGAGTGTTGGAAGCTAAGAGGAGAGTGTTGTCAGTATACATGAGGCAGTTGCTACATTGCCTAAGGATGCCCAAGCTCACCAGGTTAATAGGAGAAAGCGCAGGGAACTGACCTTTAGACATGCCTGGAGGTGTGGGCATTGATAATAAGTACTGGATCTGTTTCCTTGTAGAATGTTTAATGCTGGTAGCACTTTTATGTGCTTCAGTAATTGCTACAAGAAGTCTGGTAAAGTATGGGAATATGTGCTATGGTTTGATGAGACTAAGGTTGAATTTTTTGGCCACAATTACAAAAGATACATTTGGCACAAAAACAATACTTCACATCACCAAAAGAACACCATCCCCACGGTGACGCATGGTGGTGGCAGTATCATGCTTTGGGGATGTTCTTTGTGTTTCGCTGTTGCAGTCATTACATTTGGGCAATCTGCTGGCAGGTTGCCCTCAGTCGGCCTGAATTCCAAAGTCTTGTGTCCTGCGTCAGTTGCTGGCTCCTCTTCCATGACGTCAAGTCATCAGGGGTATTCCTTGCCTAGGCCCTGATCATAACATGCCTAGCTGTTGGTTTTGTACTAGATTTAACCAACGCAGAGGCACAGAAACAGGTTTCGTTCCTCATAGATATGGGGGCTATTCAGCCAGTACCAGAACAGGAAAAGAACAAGGTTTTTACTCAAGACTGTTCTTGGTACCCAGAAAAGACAAGGCCTGGCACCCAATAATGGATATATCAATTTTGAACACATACCTGGACATTCCAAAATTCAAAATGCTAACTTTGCAGCAGCTTCTGCCCATGCTGGGCAAGAACGCTTGGCTGGTGACATTAGACCTAAAAGAGGCATACCTGCAAATCCCAATAAGGGAATCATGCAGAAGATACCTCCGTTTCAAGACTGGCTTTATGCATTACCAATTCTCTGCACTGCCCTTTGGCTTATCTACTGCGCCCAGGGTCTTTACAAAGTGCCTGGCACCAGTAATTACATTTTGCAGACAAAGAAGTATACATATATATCCTTACTTGGACGACTGTCTCATTCAAGCACAGAACAAGGACATTCTTCTTCAGCACCTGGCGTTTGTGAAAAGGCTTCTAACATGCCTAGGGTACACAATAAATGAAAAGAAATCACAACTGGTACCCTCTCAAAAGATAACATTCCTGGGTGCAAGCTTGAATACAACTGCCCAGATGGCTTTCCTCACACCAGACAAACAAAGGCAACTGACTACTTATTTCAAACTGATGGCAACAAAAACCCAGTTATCTGCAAGACAAACTCTGCAGGCTTTGGGGTTCATGGCATCCTGCATCCTACTGATTCCATATGCAAGACTGCATATGAGGAAACTACAATGGTACCTAAAAAGTTTATGGAGTCAACATTGTCACAGTCTGGAAACAATGATTCCTCTCATTCCCTGCCTACAACAGGAGTTTCTATGGCGGGCAAAGGCATGTCACCAAAACATGGGACGGGCTTTCACTCTACCCCCTGCCAGCCAAACCTTGACAACAGACGCATCAGATTATACATGGGGGGCCCACCTGGCGGGAAGATATATTCAGGGCATATGGACCCCAAAACAAATGCATCTGCATATCAACCAAAAAGCGATGTTAGCTGTTCAAAATGCCCTTACAGCCTTCAAGGACTTACTTCATCCAGGACAACTACTGATAAAGACGGACAACACCATGGTTATGTGGTACATAAACAAGCAGGGGGGCACGCACTCATACCCCTTTGCAGACTAGCCATGGCACTGTGGGACACAGCCTTGACTTACCAAGTACATCTTCAAGCTCAATTCCTGCCAGGAAGGCAAAATACTCTGTCAGATGATTTAAGCAGAAACCTTATGGACCCTCACGAGTGGAAACTAGATCCACAAGTCTCCAGCATGATTACAAAGAAATGGGGGAGCCCGGACATAGACCTATTTGCCTCTCCTCGAAATTATCAACTGAAAAAATTCTGCACAAGGACTTATCACAGACAAGCATGGAAAGTGGACGCCCTATCCTTCAGCTGGAAAAACCTATCAGTCTACGCATCTCCTCCTCTGTCTCTTATTCCCAAGGTCCTACTAAAAGTCAGACAAGAGAAACCAAAGATGATACTAATTGCCCCGGACTGGCCCCGCCAATACTGGCACCCAATCCTAAGGAACATGTCTCAATTCCCAGCTTGGTACTTACCTCAAATACCTCACTTACTGTCCCAGCAAAACAATCAGATCCTGCACAATCAGCTCCAAACACTGAACCTGGCAGCATGGCTGATCATGTAGTTATTCAAACAACACCTCTCAGTAAAGCTGTGATGGATGTCATTTTGGAAGCCAGAAGGCCTAGTACTAGAAAATCTTATGCTGATAAATTGAAGAGATTCTGTGCTTGGAACCAGGCACAAGGAACTGATACAGCAGAGCCAAATATTCCTCAGATTTTACAATACTTGACTGAGATGCTTGACAAAGGCCTATCTTTTTCATCAATAAAAATCCATGCTCTGCCATCTCGGCTCATTATAACACAGAGCCACCAATCTTTTCTCATCCTTTACTAAAGCAGTATCTTAGAGGGGCCAAAAATTTAAGGCCTCCCAGAAGATTACCAATTCCTGCATGGGACCTCAATTATGTGTTGGAAAAGCTCACCCTGCCTCCATTTGAACCAGCTGCTACTGCAGATCTAAAGTTCTTATCATGGAAAACAGCTCTGCTCCTGGCAATTACTTCAGCAAGAAGAGCCTCAGAGCTACAGGCCCTCATGGCTGTGGAGCCTTTTATTATTTTTTACCTAGACAGGGTATCCCTGAGGACCAATCCTTAATTTATGCCTAAGGTGGTTTCCAGTGTGGCTCTTAACCAAACTATTCATCTGCCAACTTTTTATCCAAATCCACAGAACAAGAGGGAGAGGATTCTGCATTCCGTGGACGTACACAGACAACTAAGATTCTACTTGAGCAGGACTAAAGCTCTAAGAAAAACTGAGCAGTTACTAATGACATTTGCTGCAGGATCAGAGGGAAAGGCTATTTCAAGGCAGACTATTTCAAAGTGGATAAGCCACTGCATTTGTTTCTGCTACTTACACCATGGCAAACCTGTGCCCAAGGGCATTAGGTCTCATTCCACCAGGGCTGCAGCTACATCAGCAGCTTTTCTCAGAGGAGTACCAACCAAAGACATTCTAGAGGCTGCTACTTGAAGTTCTGTTCACACTTTTACAAAGCATTATCATTTGCCTCTCTACTCTACGTCCAGGGCAGGCTTTGCCACTGCAGTTTTGCAGGGCCTTATAGCCGCCCCTAATGCTGTTTAGCTCCAGCCTCCCATCCATAGCTTTGGGATTCTACCCAAATGTAATGACTGCAACAGTGAAACACGAAGAACGTAGTGCAGTTGTGTACACTTACCATAAATGTAGATGTTCGAGTGTATTCACTGTTGCAGTCCAGGTTACCTGCCCGACATCCCCCTTTTATTCTGGAGTTTCTTTTCCCTTCACTATCTTCTACAACCTTTGTGGTGTATTTGCTTGTAGATGAAGGTAAAGTTTGTATTGCTGCATGTATATATAGTTTATATATATATTTTGCTACCCATTTGGGGGGCACCTGACATCTGGGGCAAGAAAAACTAAAGAAAATGGTGTCGGCTGCTTGTTTTATACCCCTGATAACCTGACGTCATGGAAGAGGAGACAGCAACTGACGCAGGACCCAAGACTTTGGAATTCAGGCCGACTGAGGGCAACCTGCCAGCAGATTACCCAAATGTAATGACTGTAGCAGTGAATATACTTGAACATCTACATTTATGGTAAGTGTACACAACTGTACTTTGCTTTTCTTCAGCTGGAACTGGGGCTTTAGTCAAGGTGGAGGGAATTAACAGTTCCAAATGCCAGCCACTTTTGGCCCAAAACCTTCAGGCATCTGCTAGAAAGTTGAAGATGAAGAGAAATGTCACCTTTCAGCATGACAATGACCCCAGGCATACATCCAAATCAACAAAAGAATGGCTTCACCAGAAGAAAATGAAAGTTTTGGTATGGCCCAGCCAGAGCCCAGACCTAAATCCAATAGAAAATATGTGGGGCGACCTGAAGAGGGCTGTGCACAAGAGATGCCCTTGCAATCTGACAGATTTGGAGCGCTTTTGCAAGGAAGAGTGTGCAAATATTATCAAGTCAGGATGTGCCATGCTGATAGACTCCTACCAAAGAAGACTGAATGCTGTAATTAAACAAGAAGGTGCTTCAACAAAGTATTAGTTTAAGGGTGTGCACACTTATGCAACCAGGTTATTGTATTTTTTTTTATTTTTTATATTTTCCCTTAATGGAATTGTTTGTTTTTCAATTGAATTGTACAGGTTATAGGTCACATTAAATGTGGGAAACGTTTTGAAATGATTTATTATGGTGTCATTTTTTTATATCACAAAAACATGGTATTTTAACAGGGGTGTGTAAACTTTTTATATTCACTGTATTCCTTGCTGACTACTTTTACATGGAGACGAGCTGTCTGAAGGTGCAAGCAATTAATTTTGTGTTCTGAGCACTCTTTACTGAGGGCACTGCAAAATGTAAAGGTACAATGGCAAGCAGTTCTGTGAAAAATAAAGTTTGAAATTCTGGTAAGTGAATAAGAGATAGCAGCCTTAACTCATTCACTCCGGAGCAGCTCAGGAAATACTGACTACTTACTTCCACCATAGGAACAACAGTGCAGCCTGAGCTATTTTTCATATATTCCATTTGTAATACCATACAGAAAACAAATTTTTCTTAACTCTTTAACCATTAAGAGCTAGACTAAAAATATAAATGCAAAAGTTGTTCAGTAAAACTGATCTTTTCAGCATTGTAAATGTTGATAGTGTGCATACAAGTCATTATTAAATATTTGCCAAGGAATCCTGATGTTATGTGTATTTTTTACATTTTTGGTAAAATAAATCACAATAGTTGGTGAACGTACCATGCAGACCTATGCAATTTGTAAGTAATTTGTTTGTGTGAATGTTAGCTTTATTGTGATACCTAAACCATTACTGTTTAATGCTTCTTTACTAAGATATTTTCAGAAATGATTAATATTATAATTCTGATAGTCTGATAATTAAACAAAGCATAATATCTCATCACCTATAACAGACAGAGCATACTTATCAGTGTACAAGTTGTGTGGCTCAGTGACAGCTTCAAAATAATAGTGTTGTCACCATGGTCCCTTGCAAAGATGTGAGCGTAATAATAAGAAATATTCTAATTTCCATAATGCGACAAATAAGCAGAGTATTTGATTTCTGTCTTTGTCATAGATGAACATTAATTTTTTTGCAGAAATTGATGTATGTTTGTTCTGCTGTGAATGTTACACTTCCCCCTGACCTTGCATTACTTCCTCGCACACACATTCACAGAAATACGGCAGATATATTAATTTTCATAATCCTAGAAGCAAACAAACTCTGATATCTATTCATGTATTTGTGTCTTTCGGCTTTTTCCGGTTAGGGGTCACCACAGCGGAACTCTGGTCCGATAATGATTGGCAGTAGAGTTTTACGTGCTGGCTTGCCAGACCTAACGCACAACCTTCAACGAAGGAATGCCCGTTCATGCATGTCGCCACACAGAAGACGCTCTAACTGAGAATCGAACGGGCAACGTCTAACTGTGAGGTGACAGTGCTACCGCAGCACCACCACATTATTACATGAAGTTGTTCATTTTAATAGTGGCTTCAAAAGGATACCTCACTCATCACCTTGCCATCTTTTCTAGTAGAGTTATTTACCAAAATATGAAAAGATGTAATATTTTTCATAACCTACTGTAAGTCATAAACTGTGATATCTATACATGTGTACACCATGCAGATAACACTTCTTTTACCATTATGTGAGTATTAATACTGTCTTCAAAATGAGGTCTTATTCAGCATGTTGAAATATTTCCTACCGCAGTTATTTACCAAATATGAAAAAATATAATAAATTTCGTAACCTAAGTCATAAACTGTTATATCTGTACATGTGTACAGCATACAGATAGTTCTTTTACCATCTTTAAATGAAGTTTTACCCAGCATGTTGACAAGTTCACTAGCAGACTTGTATAACAAAATATGAAAATTATCATAATTTTCATAACCTGAGTTATAACATGTATTATCTGTACATATGAGTACAGCATACAGTTACGGTTCTTTTACTGCGTTGTAAGAAGTGAAAAAGGTTTTCATAAAATTTATAGAGTTTTACTTGCCGTAGTGGTTCTGCTTGGTCATGGTTGTTTTCCATTCTTTGTCACTAGGTGCATGTTGCCAGTATATCATGCATTGCTTCCATCACACCATTTTGCATATCAGTCAAGAACAGGTCAGCGTCATCTTCATTTAGGTGAACTCCATCACTTTTGAATAGGTGAACATCTACTGCAGTGATGCTGTTATGGCTGATTGTTGATCGCTAACCCTGTGCATCAAGCCATGCATGAACCCATTCTGTAACTGTCTGGCCTTGTGCACTGCCCTTTGGCTGTTTGCATTTCTCCAGTTCTTGTGAACAATTATGTCAGACCACACAAAATGGCAATGTCGCCATCATGACTGCATGTGTTAAAAAATCACCTTGATTTTGAATCCTCAGCTCTCCAAGTGGATGAGTGATGTTGTTCCCTCCAGTGTGCAACACAAGAATGTCAGGCTCAGAGTAGATGGAGCTCTTCTCTTCCAACAACTGCAGGAGTCCACTCCATTGCATACCTCTTCATGCAATCCAGTGTACCTTCACGCTAGATGTGGGGAAGCTCAAGTTGTAGTGTTTGTCACTTCTGGAGGCATGGCTGACAAGGTTACCTTCATTTGATCGAAATTTCATTTGATCAAAACTCATTTGATTGAAAATTCATTTGATCGAAAACCAGTGTTCAAGGCAGATAACAGGGATTTGTCCCCTTCCCCAAGGTCGTGCGACCCTGGAGTTGGTATATATAGTTAGGGAGTGTGTGGGGGTGTTGGGGGTGAAGCCCCCCCCACCTATTTTCGTTCAAAATCTGTACTTTTTGTGTTATTTTCTTCTTTTAAAGGAAACTAGGTGGGGGAGTTTGCCCCCCCCAACTATATATATCAACTCCAGGGTCGCACGACATTGGGGAGGGGGACCAGTCCCTGTTATTTGCTTTGAAGTGTACTGCATTAGTGGTTGTCAGTCAAATGAAATTTCGATCTAATGGGTTTCAGTCAAATGGGCTGTCGATCAACTGAAGGTAACCCGGCTGACAGCACAGTGAATGTAGGAATGGCCACACACCCACACTCTCACTTGCCGTTCCCCTGCTCTTGAAGCTGTGTCACTGTCATAAGATAGAAGCATGTGCACAGGGAAGAAATGCAAATAGGTTACTGGTGATGCTTGAGAGATTTATTGAATTACAACATATATATGTGTATATAATATGCATTACCTTGTTTGCCAGTTTGAATCTTCACTCCTATCCACAGTGACATTATTCTTTTGATAAGGTTAATTATTTGCAATGATGATGCAGAGGTGCATACCTACCAGCCAGGACAACACCAACTGACACACACTGTCAGAATTGCAGTGGGTACAAATCACTGTAAAGAGACGCATTCTTGCCCTAGCCAAAATACTGCATGAATGGATACTGACAAGGGACTACAGAAGGGGCACATGTAAAGAGAAAATCAGGGTCAGGACTGCCACTTCACTAATGAACCCAGGACAGGCATGGGGCTTCAGTGGCACTTGAGAGCATCTGGAGTGTCCCATACCTGGCAACCCACTCAGACTGCTAAGACCAGCACTGTCGCATGACTTCCTTCTGTGTCCAGCTTACCTCTGTTTTTTTCCATTTCCACATGTCTTTTCAGCAATGGACATAAGAAGTCAAAGGTAGGAACTGACTTAATGTGTCTTGCCCTTAGCTAAATACTTTTGCTTTACCTGAAGGGAGGGAGAGTGACAGGAGAGCTACACAAAGGTACATGAAAAAAGAAAACAACTTATCTATGCTTTTTCTTTTTGCATGTGTCCTTTTAGCAAAGAAAAGAAGGCATCACAGGGTTATCCTTAAAGCCTTGCATATCCAGGAAAGCAGCACAATGGGACTGAGCTGAAGAGTCTCCAAGTACCCTACTGCCATCCTGGATGATCCTAAGATTCATGGTGTTTAGGTATGACTACATAATTTTATTTCTGTTGTACATTGCATACTGTACATTTTCTGCTGTCAGCAATCCGCAAGACCTTTATGGCCTTGGTACTCTCCGAAGTATTCAACACACATATTGATCTTGCAAGTCAGGCATCGCCATGATGGTGCAGCACATTTGCCCTTGCTGGCACAGTTTTTGCATCTTGATTTCCATCATTTCACTGGAAAGTGTGAGCCATGTTCATATTGGCTGATGGGCTCTTGGACAGTAATCTCAGTGCATCTTTTCCTCCTCTTGTGACTGGCAAGTAAGTGCATACCTAGTTTCCTTCAAAACTGTAACTGCATTGCCAGAATAACATGTGCAGATCATGACACTTGCTGGTAGCTGTTACTTTCACAGAATATAATGAAAGTATTCACTATGACCACATACCATAAGAACCAGAACAAGTACAGCCACCATTTGTGGGCCATTCTTGCAGTAGGATACTGTGTCCTGAGCTGATCGGTGCAGTCCACCCCATTCATGTAAGTGTTGTACATGTTTACATCTGGTGGACATAGCAACAATACCTTTGTTCCATCATGCTTTCTCCTGCATGTGGTGGAGACTGAGAAGGTAGGATTACTATTAGTTGACAGCAGAAATACTGGGTTGCTGTCCTTCAATTCAGTAGCCAGCAGTGGGCCACTCTACAGCTGCTTGTAGTACCCTTGAGGTGCTTTAACAATGGTCTGTCTGTTTAATGTTAGAGGCCATCCTGACCTATTGGTGCACATGGTTCCACAGTGGTATAGACCATCTTACAGCAATTGCTGTGCCAGAGGGACAGAGGTAAAGAAGTTATCAAAGTAAATGTGATGCTTCTTGCCAGTCAGTCCCCTAGTTAAGTCACCACAAGTCAGTGTGCCAGTCCGACCTCTGTATTCTGCTCTGCTTTTTCAGTTTATACTTGAAATGCATGTACATACCCACTGTGAGAGTCTTCCAGCACCCATAGCTTAATGCCATACCTCTCTGGCTTACCAGGCATAAACTGTCTAAATGTCAAACATCCACGGAAACCAACCATGGCTTTGTATACTGCCGCCTCACAATGCACATTGTACTGTTTCCTGCATGCATGAAGTACTGCATCCAGTATTGGCTGTACATGATGTAGCTTGTCATGTCCCACACAGCCCTGTGGTAGGCTCAGGCAGTTGTCTTTGCAGTAGAAATACTGCTGATTTTTTTCAAACCTCTCTAGTGTCATGTACTTTGCTACAGGGAGGCTACCATATATATGGTGTTTTCCCAGTATTACCTGTATTCTGGAACATGTACAATGGACATGTATATTCCAATACCAAGAAATGTGCGTATGTCTCTAAGACAAACAGGACACCATTGCTTATCAACCTTGGCTTCTGCAGCCTGCCTGTGTGCAGCACAGCAATTAGTTTCATTGATAGTAAGGGAGTACAGCTCCTCTGGGAACATCAAATTCATGAAGTCCATCTCTGTGCTGTTGGAGTCCAGGTTGGCTACAGGGCATAAGGACCCACAAAGTCATCTATTTGTACTGCTGTGAGGCATTTTTCCCACGTGATCTTATGTGGTGGGCATGCTGGATGCACCTTAGTGGGTAACCTAGGACACTTTCGAATGGAAAGTCCCGTGTGGTTCATAGATGGGGCTCTGTGATCATTGTCAGTACCAACTGTATTGCCTGCACTTGTGAGTGAAGTACTAACAGACATTCCATGTTGAGGCACCATCGTATCCTTGCTTGACAAGGAGCTACTTCAACTCAGATCTAGTGGATGTATTGCCTGCACTTGTGAGTGAAGTACTAACAGACATTCCATGTTGAGGCACCATCGTATCCTTGCTCGACAAGGAGCTACTTCAACTCAGATCTAGTGGATTTTCTCTATCCCAATCCACATACTGTGGACTACTGTGAACCTCATGTACAGTGGGAGGCACATCCACATCCTTGTCAGCACTTGAACTGGCCTGGACTGTTGAGGACTTCATAGGTCTGTCAGTGATACCATGCCCATTCTTGAACACAGATAGAGGCAATTCATCCTCTGTGTCAAAATCAGATTGAACTTTATGGTCACTGGTGTGTGTGTGCCAACATTCCTTAGGAGTCCAAGTGGTATCTCATCCTCACTATCATGGTCAGTTTCACCATCACTTATCAGATCTGCTGTGGCACATTCCAGTGGTCTGTGTGGGTGGCTGGGACAGGGGCATCATCCTTATCAGTGACAATGGCCTTCTCACGGAGACATGCGAGTGGAATCTCATCATCTGTGTCTTAATCTTCGTCTTCACTCTGGTTTTCATTACATCATGGTAGGAGGTCCACATCCATGTCTGAACCACTGCTACTACCATAAGAGTCTGTTTCCTCACTCAACAACTAAATGTTGCTTGATTTCTCCTGAACAGATGGCATCTTCATTGAGGTATGTTTTTTCCTTACACTTAAACTTACAGCTGAAAAACACAACAGTATAGAACAATACGATGTTACTTACCTGCACAGAGGCAGTTGGAAAGCAGCACACCAGAACACTATATAGTGAGTCTGTGATACAGGAAAGTATTACACAATACGATGTTCAGTTGCAGTAATTCACAAAAATATGAACCATATAACCAGAGTGGATAATATGCCGTCATCTTTATCTTACAATAGAAACAACGATAAAGTAAAAGAAAGAAACTAGTGTGGGGGGGGGACTTCTGCATGACTCCACATCGACAGAAACCAATATCTGGTACGTGTATTCATCAATGTGATAACTTGTAGTAATGAGACAGTGGCAGCTGCTGAGAGTTTTACCTGACAAGTGGTAATGACTTAGTGTTATACTGTAACTGCACATATTGCAATTTAGTAATGTGATAATGATTTGCATTTCATTACTTCAAGGTTCTGCATGTTCACACAAAGGTGATAACTGCTGCAGATAACCTGATGAGTAGACATTCATTACATTTCTGTTGCGGGTGTTATGTAAGACTGAGTCATTACCATCTCCTAGGAAAAGACCAGAGGAATTCAGTAAAAGTAGTATAACACTTGTATATTACTGAGCCCTTCCTCTCACCTAAGTTCTACACATGACTGACAAAGCTAGAAATATTCTGCAAAATATATGGTTTCTCACTGCCAGAATTAGTGTACAATTAAGAACATTTATCTCACTGTGCCATCCATTGATTAGAATCCGACACACAAAAAAACAGTCAGAAATGTCTAAATTAGGGTCTATATTAGAACACTAAACATTCAAAATGTTGAGTGTTCTAATATCGACCTTTTTTTAGCGAATGCTGAAAATATCAAAGAAACAGAAAACCACATGTTTTCCTAGGGAAAGAATTGAGTTGTCCGTTTCTGTTGCTTCAGTATTTTTAGCGCTGTGGTGGAAAGTTACGGGTCGGGTTCAAGTAAGTGTGGACCTGAGGGTTAGGGCAGGTTAGGTGAGTTAGGGTTAGGGCGCGGGTCAGGTAAGTGTGCGATTGTCTGGACGTGAGGGCTAGGGCGGGGTAGGTGAGTTAGGGTTAGGGCACGGGTGAGATGACTGTGCGATAGTGACGGACCTTAGGGTTAGGGTTTGGGTTAAGGTAAGTGGATAGTTAGTGGTGTATGTATAGTTTAGTGTAGGGTTAGGTGTAAGAGTTTAGGTGTATGTGTGTGAATTGCTGTTTGTTTGGTGTGCTTGTGTTGTGTGTATGTGTTTTGGAACAGCAATTTTTTTCCCTAGGAAAAAATTTGCTGTTCTGAATGTTCGATGTTTTGAATTTTGGATTCATAGGGTTCGATATTAGAACACTCGACATTTTGAATGTTTGGTGTTCTAATATAGACCCCTAAATTATATGGTTGATCCATGAAAGAATTACTGCAAAAGAAATAATAAATTTTATCTCATTGAACCATCTCTCTGATTAGAATAAGACACATAAGTGACAAAGGCAGAAATATTGTCCACAATATCCAGTTGATCAATGCCGCAATTTTGACATGAGGTAATTGGCAGTAATAACATATCTGACTAAGCCTTTCCTCTCACTCAGACATGTTCTGACATATCATATGTAACTTATCCACTTGACACTTTCAGATTAGTACCCTATTATTATTGCATTTTTGCTACCAATTCTATTGGTGTAGATGGCCTAGCTATGAGACAGGGAACCTAGGTTCCATGAGTAAGCTAGGCATCTCCTGGAGCTGGCTTGGAGAAGACAAGTGTGCCTATTCTGGAGAAGAGGGCTAATCCAGGTAGCATGGTATCAGAATCCCCCTCAGAGTAGAGAGTGCAAACACAGAAGTGACCTGGTGACTGGATTTCACTTGCAAATGCACAGTTGCCTTTATTGAGGTGCAATATGCCCTCATACAGGGAAATCATTGTGAACCTTGCAGTGACATGTATCAAAGTCACCTGCCCAGGGAAGGGGCTTGGGCTGAAATAGGAAAAAAGAAACTGATGCTGCCTGTATGAATGAAACACTGGGCAAGATTCATAGACAGGGTATGCAAGACTTAATACTAGCTATATATATATATATATATATATATATATATATATATGTGTGTGTGTGTGTATATATATATATATATATATATATATATATATATATATGCATACATATATATGCTCAGCACTAACAAGTAGCAATCTGTGTCATTGGTTCATGGTATGAGATAGGTATAATAGTAAAGGTGTTTACCTTGCATACACAAGGTACAGAGTTTGGTTCTCACTCTTGGCAGGGATGTTGGCATAATGGCTAAGGTGTTTACCTTACAGACATAAGGTGCAGGGTTTGATTCTCACACGAGGTAATTGGCTAGGCTTAAAAACAGCCCACAAAGGGAGTTAGCCTAGTACTACTCTATGAACTACACTCACCAGTGAATTATGTACGGCATGTCACCAACAATGTGCTATGTCAAATACCACTGGGGGCTTTGAGGCTTTCTCCAGATCAAGTGTAATAACATACACCTGCTATAAACATCATGTGCACTCATTTTTATATCTCTTTATATTATATTAGCATCCAAGTTCATATCCATGCATTAGACAACAGATGAAAGTACAAGCACTGACTAGCCGAATACTACCTTGGTTGAGTGCATTGCATTATTTATCCCCCTTCACTGCCTCTACTATGGAGGCAGACCCTGCCTGTACTAAACACCAGTGTTACATACTTAATTCACAAATACACACTCCTGCTAACAACATTGGCTGTGCTATTTCACAGCACAGCACTGACATCCTATGCACCTTTACCCATTAATATACAACCACAGATATAACTGTAGTGGCTTTAGGCACCAGCGAACCCTACAGTGACTGGGGGCCCTGGTTCTACCACAGCAAGTTATCTTATTTTGATATGTTGTTACATAATTGTCAAACCAACAAAAGGTAGTACAGGGGTATAGGTTCATAGGTATGTACTAGGCTAATGGCCCTGGAGCCTTTACAAGCCTAGTCATTAGGATTACCCTGGCATCGTGCCACCCGACCTTAGTTCCCAGTGCCTCTGTTGAGTAGAGCCACTCGAGTGATCCCCAGGGTGAATTTTCTATTTCCCATCCACTCTTCAAGATTTCTCTTGAAGAGGCCCAGCGAGGTGCTCTGTTTGACATGTATGGGAAGTCTATTCCATAGCATGGGCAGTGTCTGGGTTATGAACCTGTCCCTCCAGCACGTTCTGTTGATTGTGGTAATGAGGTTGAGGTCTCTGGAGCGTGTGGTGTTGAAGAATTGGGATTTCTTTAGATGTAGCATTTCATGCATTATTCATTACTTTCTTTCTGTTTACTCACTCCAGCATTACATAAATTGCTCAATTCCTGTCTTCCCTTAAACCTCACTCCTCCCGTTGAACATCATAAACCTGAGACCTCTTATAGAAAATCTTCAAGGTATGCGATGGATCAATGCTACAATTAATATGAAACCAGTAAGAATATTTATCCCACTGAGCCCTTCCTCTGTACCAAACTGTGCACACAAATAAAGTTAGAAATATCATCCTACATATTGTGTTGACCAATGGCAGAACTAGTGTAAAAGCCATGATAACATTTATACGACTGAGCCATTCCTCTCACCTAAACTAAATACACCATTGACAAAGCCGGAAGTATTGTCCAAAGTGTTTGGTTAATCCATGCCATAATTAGTGTAAAAGTAATAACATTTGTATCACTGAGCCATCTCACTGAGCAGAATCAGAAACACAAATAAAGGCAGAAATATCTGGTTGATCCATGCCGGAATTAGTGTAAAAGTAATAGTAACGTTTTTCTAACTGAGCCATCCCTCTTGTTAGAACTAGGCACTTAAATGACAAAGGGAGAAATGTTGTCCAAAATATCTGGTCAACCAATGCCACAATTAGTGTAAAAGCAGCACCAGCCCCCAAGGGATATCACTGGTCACTTTCAAACTTTCTGATAATGGCACCTGCCACTTCAATACAATCTCAGTCAGGAGTGAAATAATAGCTAGAAGTTGTGAAAGACAGCAAAAAGCTAACATCAGAACACATAAGCTAATAAACTAATCACATTAGAGGTAATACAAATGCAGTCTTGGAACAAAATGGTCTGATATTCCCTCAAAAACATGACAAGAAAGCAGTCCTGCATACACTATTTGTACTGTGTATGAAGTTTCACTAAACTAGATAGCATCAAAGGCGATGTATTTGCAATGTGATTTAGGACAGCAGTAACACATGAAGATGTGTTAGCAGGTCAAGAAGTAAAAACAGTACTAAGGACCAAACATTGTTAAACACTATGTCAAAGGGCATGATAACAAAATTAACAGAACATCACAAAATTATGCAGAATACACTGAGAAGTATGTGTTTCTGAGAAAGCAGTAAATAATGACATACATTTGAGTTTCAGAATTTAATTTCCATTAGAAAATTTGTGATAACACAATTCCTGTTATTTAACAACTTTGTAATTTTGTAAGATCAGTAACTAAAATCTGTTTACATTTTTGAGGCTTTCTTCCCCCTTTATTTAGGCTTTATCCATATTTATTGAGCTAAGAGATCAAAAGGTATGCAAACCTCTTTACTGCTTCTGCCAGTGGTAGATCGATTGCACTCTTTCTCCCACACACACACTTGGTGCTTCAGAAAATGCATGCTAACACAAGTCCTTTTTTAAGTTTATGATTTTTATAACAATAGGTTCCTCTTTTGAGCCTTTGTCCCCCTTTGTTTTAGGCTTTAACCAGATAACTTGAGCTAAGAGGTTGAGAGTGGACTATGGCTGACCAAGTTTATAGATGACTGCAAGTTGGGTGCTTTCATCAATTCCCCTAGTGATGTGGACATCCTCCAAGAAGATCTCACCCAAATGACTAGTGCCAGAACCATGGCTTCAAACTAAATGCCAAAAAATGCATCATCATCTCTTCCTGTGAGAGTGACGTCCCCACAAATTATCACATTGATAATAAGGTATTAAGCACGTAATCAGTCGTGAGGGACATGGGCACCCAGGTTGATAGCAAACTGACTTTTGACCACCATATTGCCTCCATTATATGGAAAGCTTTCTACATGGCCTACCTCATTAGTAAGGGTATCTCATCCAGGGACAAGGTGGTCATAACATCCCTGTATTCTTCCCTTATAAGGCCATTTATTGAGTACAGTGCCCCTTTTGGCATGTACCTCACAAAGCACATGCAGTAGCTGGAGAGAACACAGATGTTCCTCACCCAGAGAATCCAGGGCCTCAAACATCTACCCTACACCGATAGGCTAAAAGCCCTGTCCCTCTACTTAGTCTCCTACAGACTCTTCAGAGGTGACCTCTGTCTGGCACACAAAGCAATCTCAGACCACACCTTGATGGGACTGCTGCATATCCGCAAGTCAGGATCCACTCGAATAACCCACAGGTGCAACCTCAACCTGATCTATGACATAACTAGAACTTGTTGGCAGGACAGATTTGTGTCCCAGAGACACTCCCCCTTTTGTGGAATAGAATCCCTCTCCATGTAAAGCAGAGTAACTCATTAAACCTTTCTAAGCGCAACCTGGATGGGGAACAGAAACTACACGCTTGGGATTCCACCTATGTCCCTGCTGCACAGTGGCATAGGGTGCTGACTTGTTGGAACATGTGCAAATTCCTGGCTAGGCTTGTAAGGGCCTGAGGGCCAATAGTCTAGTAACTCCCTATTATCCTGTGAGAGGTATGCAAATCTCTTCACAGCTGCTGCTGCCAGGGATCTCTTGTTTTCACTGTTAGCTCTCTCTCTCACTTACAAACACTCACCTCACCTTCATGCTTTCATGCATGCATTCAATCACTTGCACTTCAGAAAATGCATGCTAACCCAAGATTTTTATAAACAGTATGTTCCTGTTTTGAGCCTTTGTTCCCCCTTTATTTTAGGCTTTAACCAGATAACTTGAGCTAAGAGGTCAACAGGTATGCAAATCTCATTTACACCTACTGCTGCCATGGATCGCTCACTTTCACTCTTCACTCCCTCTCTCTCTCACTCACACAAACCTCACTTTCATGCATGCATTCACACATACACGTGCGCGCACACACACACACACACACACACACACACACACACACACACACACACACACACACACTTGTACTTAAAATGCAGGCTAAAACAAGTCCTATTTCTGCTTTTTATAACACCAGTATGCTCCCCCCTTTATTTTAGGCTTTAACCAGGTAACTTGAGCTGAGGGAATGAGAGGTACATAAATTTCTTTACGGCTGCCGCTGCCAGGGATCGCTTTCACTCTTCACTCTCTCTCACTTGCACACATCTTGCTTTGATGCATGCATTCTCACACACACACACACACACACACACACACACACAGACACACACACACACACACACACACACACACACACACACACACACACACACACACACACACACACACAAAAACACACACACTTTTTTCAGTTTTGTTTACAGCAAAAGCACTGCTTAGCAAATGTAAAATGATGGTTCAAAGTTCAAGTAGCTGTGAATGCAGCAGGGAAGAATCAAGCACTTTACTGTCAGTACTACATGCATAGAAAACAGATCAGAATATTTGGCACATGATTGCATTAACAAAATGGAATGATATAAAGACAGACATGAGCAAATTGGGAGGGGGAGAGTGAATTAAGTTTCTACAATGTGAATGGTGGAATGGGTTAGGAATCGGAACATCAGGGAACACTGCCTGCTACCTTGAACTATACCTGCTACACCTAGCCTACACTAGTGACAAAGATGAAATAAGGGAATCAATAACTGACAGTACATTAGTCCCTAAACAAAACAATGTGCTTTTTCATACATCACCAGACTTGCTTACCTACAAGAAGCTTTGCAGAACACTCAATGGTTTTCCTTTGCAGTAGTCTCTGTGGAATGTCTGTTGAATGTCCTCTGTAAAGAAAAAGGGGACAGTGCTGCTACAGGACCCCCTATTTATTTACCTCCCAAAAACTGAATGGTGTGGTGCGGAGGTGGGGATGTTATGCTATGGTTGCATTAATCTGACTGGTTGCCACTGCTTGCATCACCACCAGGGCCAGTGAAAGAATGCGCGCTAAGCAATGGTGTTTGCCAGTTATTTCTAACACCTGAAAGTAAAATTATTACTTTTAAAAGGTTCTCTTTCACTTTTTTCTATCTTTTTTATTTTAGTTTAATGCAGTTGAAGGGGGAATGCCAGTGTTTGCGTTCACTGTCACTGGAACATCAATGGGAAAGCAGAGAAAACTGGCTAATTGTGAATGATCAGAATCATAGAAAGGATGTGCAGCAAGCCTATTTTCTGTAAAAAAATCCTGTGTAAACAATAGTTAACTTTACTGCGAAAATAAAGTTGAGAAGATGATTAATACAGTTCGGGTACCTTTTCAATTTAATTTTCAGCAGTGAAGTTATATTGTGCTGCTAAACTAAGTTGCACTGTTAGACACACTCAAATGTAACATACCAGGGTAGTTACCATCTCAAGATGCACTCAGATGTAACCTTAGACATGCCCTGTAGCTGTACTCTGGGTTAATGAATGAATACTTTAATGGATTTAATGAAAAAGTGTACAATTTTGTTTTTTTTAAAGATAGCCAGTTTACTTTTTCTTAGGTCTAAAAAGATACAAGCTGATTTTCACATCTACGAGAGGAAATAGAGATAAGAAAAGGATAGACACCAGTCTGTGAAAATACAGGATGTAGCATGTACTTTGGCATGTATAACCTTAATTTTAGGTTGGTTAAAACTTGTGGATGCAGCTAGCAATTTGGGGCAGTTGTCACCATCTGGAGGGGTAAATTTAATTTTTTAAAGATGTACATAGTATTGTGCATTTGTTTTTAAGTTAATAGAGGATGGGGTGTTCTGAAAATGTACTTAGTTTTTTGTTTGAGGGTTTTCATTAAAACATAAATTGTTGAAAACTCTGACATAGGTTCAATGGTGAAGAAACAACTGTATAAAGATAACCATGCCAAACATTAGGGTGTGCATGTAACATGAAAGTTGGAGATGCTCATTCAAAAACCTGACATATATAATATGTGGGAAAAATAGCTTTTTATTGTAATGGCCATGATATCCATATTGTCTTGTAATGTAAATGGCTTTACAGGTATAGACTAAAAGGAAGAGTATTGAATTACATTAAGAAATGCAGAGTGCAGGTAGAATTGCTGTAGGAGACACATTAGGAAAGTGAATTTGAAAATATTTCAGGATGGATAAAGGATTAAGAGAATAACTATACTAATTGGTAGAGGGGCTCCAGTGATGATAGAAGAGGGAACATATGTTAATGTTAGATTTGTGATAATAAGGGGACATTGGCAAGGGAGGAGGATTATGCTGTCATGTGTTTATGTTCCACCAAAAACTTGTTATGGAGCTTAAGCAAATTTTGGGAGAAATAATTAGCTTTCATCAAGAAATATTACTTGCAGATGAGGACTGGAACTTAATTTGCAATAGTGAGGATGTATCTGGGGAACTAGAGGGGACAATATAACACAAGAGGATAGATTTCTGAAGAAATTTGATGAAAATATTGGGTATGGAAGATGTGGATTTAGTAGTAGGAACTCTGGCAGAATTTACTTATTATTCCCCAAGGTACAATAGCTGGACTAGATAGAACATGTATTTTACATGGACATGTGCATTTAATTGAAGGCTTCAACATACATTCAGTAACTATTTCAAATCTTCTTCTTCTTTCGGCTTTTTCCGGTTAGGAATCGCCACAGCGGCTCACCTGTTTCCATTTCTTCCTGTCCTCTGCATCTTGCTCTGTCACACCAATCACACCTGCATGTCCTCTCTAACCACATCCATAAACCTTATCTTAGGCCTTCATCTTTTCCTCTTACCTGACAGCTTCATCCTTAGCATCCTTTTCCTAATATACCCAGCATCCCTCCACAACACATGTCCAAACCAACACAATCTCACCTCTCTGGCTTTGTCTCCAAACTGTCCAACCTGGGCTGACCCTCTAATATACTTATTCCTAATCCTGTCTACCCTCATCACACCCAGTGAAAATCTTAACATCTTTAACTCTGCCACATCCAGTTTTGACACCTGCCTTTTTGTCAATGCCACTATCTCCAACCCATATAACATAGCTAGTCTCACTACTCTTTTGTAGACCTTCCCTTTCACTCTTACTGGTACTCGTCTGTCACAAATCACTCCTGACACTCATCTCCACCCACTCCACCCTGCCTGTACTCTCTTCTTCACCTCTCTTCCACACTCGCCATTACTCTGACACTTGATCCCAAGTATTTAAACTCTTCCACCTTCGCCAACTCTACTCCCTGCATCCTCACCATTCCTCTATCCTCCCTTTCATTCACACACATATATTCTGTCTTAGTCTGGCTGACCTTCATTCCTCTCCTCTCTAGAGCATATCTCCATCTCTCCAGGGTCTCCTCAACCTGTTCCCTACTCTCACTACATATCACAATGTCATCTGCAAACAT
Organism: Protopterus annectens; assembly: GCF_019279795.1. Taxonomy (NCBI): domain Eukaryota; kingdom Metazoa; phylum Chordata; order Ceratodontiformes; family Protopteridae; genus Protopterus; species Protopterus annectens. The sequence continues at coordinate 1,226,114,543 of NC_056725.1, forward strand.
CATAGTCCACGGGGACTCCTGTCTGATCTCGTCTGTCAACCTGTCCATCACCAGTGCAAATAAGAAAGGGCTCAGAGCTGATCCTTGATGTAATCCCACCTCCACCTTAAACGCATCTGTCACTCCCACGGCAGATCTCACCACTGTCACAATACCCTTGTACATATCCTGTACCACTCTTACATACTTCTCTGCCACTCCCGACTTCCTCATACAATACCACAACTCCTCTCTAGGCACCCTGTCATATGCCTTCTCTGAGCCGACAAAGACACAATGCAACTCATTCTGACCTTCTCTGTACTTCTCCATCAACATTCTCAGAGCAAACAACGCATCTGTAGTGCTCTTTCCTGGCATGAAACCATACTGCTGATCACTAATCATCACCTCCCTTCTTAACCTAGCTTCCACTACTCTTTCCCATAATTTCATGCTGTGACTGATCAGTTTTATCCCTCTGTAGTTACTACAGCTCTGCACATCACCCTTATTCTTAAAAAATCGGTACCAAAACACTTTTTCTCCACTCCTCGGGCATCCTCTCACTTTCCAAGATTTCATTAAACAATCTGGTTAAAAATTTCACTGCCATTTCTCCTAAACACCTCCAAGCTCCCACAGGTATGTCATCTGGACCAACAGCCTTTCCATTCTTTATCCTCTTCATAGCTATCCTTACTTCCGCCTTTCCTGATTCACTATCCCCACATCATCCAGCCCTGTCTCTCTCTCATTCTCTTCATTTATCAGCCCATCAACAACACATTCTCCTCGCTAGTGGGTACGTTTTCCTCATTATCCTTCATCACCCTTATTTCAGATCATGTGCCAATAAAAACCAAGATAAAAATGCAAGGTAAGGAAGTAAAAATTAGACACTGGCCCTTTCCAACCTATCTGTTAAAAAGAGTGGAATTTAAGCACTGGATAGTGGAAATTATTCAACAGTTATTAGGGAAGACTGAAATATCTTCAGAAGTTATAGCTCATAAGTGGGATAAAATGAAAATGGAGTTAAAAGTAGCATAGAAATAAAAGAGAGAGATATAGTTAAGAAATAATATGAATTACTTAGAGGGGCTGCAAACATTAAAGTATTGCAGACTAAGAGGAATTTCACTCAAAAATAAGAGGCAGAAATGCAGAGTGCTAAAAAGAAGACAACGGAGTATCTGGATAGTATGCATGAGTTTAGAAAGATTGCTGTTAAGCAGCTATTTTTTGATAATAGTTCCGCAACACAAGATATTGTAGCACAGTGACTTGGGCAATAAAAAGAAAGGTTTGTCACCAAACTTAGAGAGCCTATAACAAGGAAAATAACCAGAGATCTTGGTATTGGAAATATTTCTGAAACACTATGAAATTTTGTGTAAAACAGAAACGTGTAAATCAAGAAAAAGCACAAATGGAAATATTTATGGAAGACTTAGTTATGCCAGAGGTACATGAAGCTCCACAACTAACAGTTAAGATATGAGGAGATGAGATAAAAACGGTGATGTGTAATCTATCTTCTTTAAGGTCCCCCGTAACAAATTGTGGACGTTTGGAGGGAAGAAAGTGTTAAAGATCTGAAAGATTTTAGTAGTATTTTAAACTGAGGTAAAGCACCAACATCTTGGAAGAAAGCTATGGTGGCTGTATTACTTAAAGCTGGTAAAAACCTGTCAGACCTAGCTGCATATAGTCCCATTTCAGTTTTAAACAGGGATTATATACTAGCTAAACAAATGGCAAAGGTGTTTCTAAACTTGATAGATAAGGATCAGTGTAGTTTTGTGGAGGGAATGCAAACGTTTGACAACATTAATAGAACAGTGATGAGCCAGAGGGAAACAGAATGTAAGAAAATATGGCTGTTGTCCATGTTTCTTGATGCAGAGAAAGTGGGGATTTTATGAGTAGACCTTTGAAAGTATTTGCATTCCCTGATACAATAATAAGGTTAATTAGGAGTATATATGAAGGATCACAGGCAAAAATTAAAGTGGGATTCCTGTTTGATAAGTTGTGTTTGAACACAGGAACAAGGCAGTCCCCTTTCCCCTTTGTTATTTGCGTTATATTGAGAGCCATTATCAAAGAAAATAAGGGATTCAGAAATACAAGGATGTAATTAGTATGGTAATCAGGAAAAGTAGGCTTTATTTTCAGATGATATATCTTAGTATTAAGGAACATTTTAAGATAGTTTGAAGACTTTCCAGGATATAAAGTTAATGAAGATCAAGCAATGGCTATAGCCATAAATTGTGTGCCCACACACATATTGGTTCAACAATACCCATTTTAACATGAAAAGATGATGTATTTAGGAGCAGGGATTAATAAGGATTCTGTTATGCCAGCCACGGATACATGGGAGGAGACTAAACAAAAGATAATTTAAAAACTGAGAAACTCTAAGCTCTCGTTTATAGATATGGATAATAAGATACAAGCAATGAGGGAAGAGGACAATAGTGAAGTGGAATAATTTGATCTTTAAAGAATAATAAAAGAATGTAAAACTGGCACCACAAAACTTGATAAGTAAAACAGACTTTATTAAAATGTTACTAGTAATACAAAAACTTTCACTGTTAAGGCTTCCTCGGGCAAAATCTCTTCAATAGAACAAAGTGGTTTAGGATTACCTGATTTCAAGGGATATTTTACAGCTACACAGTTAAGGCTTTTATACATAACACAAGCAGAAGGTTATAATTCAAAATTGGGAATGGATGATGATTAAGCAAGGGGTGGATGTTCAGGAACTAAGAAATAGAAAATGGGATTTTGGATGCAGATGTTTAAGAACAATAACAACAACCATGCAAAATATTATATCCATAAACTAGCAGAAAGTATTCTAAGAACTAAACCAACACAAGAATGGGGAAAGATTGTGTTAATAGGGATGACTGCAAGTAGAGGTACAGAAAATAGGCAAGAAGGAGCTAGAATTTACTGGATAAAACTGGCAAAGAAAACAAGTATTAGGAGCAAATAACTAGAGAGGATAAGGTAGCAGAGGCAGAGTGGGATAAAGCCAAGAAGACATTTGGACTGCAGGCTAGAGAAAGCATTCCCTACTAGGGATTGATTGAAAATATAGGCAAAGATAAAGGGATAGTGGAATCTTAATTACGAGACCTGCTCTGGTAGAGTTTTCACTTAAATCTAAAAGGGCATATAAAATATTGCATGATAGCAATAAGAATTGATCAGTGGAGGTTAGAAAAGATTGGGAAGAGGGACTGGAAAAGCAATAGACACACATACATGCATACACGCACACACACACACACACATATATATATATATATATATATATATATATATATATATATATATATATATATATATATAGGGTCAGTAGCACATAATCGAAGTTCCATAACTCTGAACACCTAATGGTCGAACCATTATGTTCGAAGTTACAGAACTTCGACTACGCTGAGCCCCCCTCACACCCGCCGCTACTTAAATATACCAACTACAAGATCGCACCACATTGAACTGAATGGAAACCTTTGCTTATGGATATTTCCATTCAAACGCTTGAACTTTTACAAATTCAAACTTATGGTCTCGACCATATGTGGTTCGAACTTGTAAAAGTTTGACTACGTGATAGGAACCCATATATATAGTGATATAAAAAGTTTACACACCCCTGTTAAAATGCCAAGTTTTTGTGATATGAAAAAATGAGACCACAATAAATCATTTCAAAACTTTTCCCACCTTTAATGTGACCTATAACCTGTACAATTCAGTTGAAAAACAAACAAATCTGTAGTGAAAAAAATAAAAAACGTACAATATGCTGGTTGCATAAGTGTACACACCCTTAAACTAATACTTTGTTGTGTGTGCACAGCCTTAAACTAATACTTTGTTGAAGCACCTTTTGATTTAAATACAGCATTCAGTCTTCTTGGGTAGGAGTCTATCAGCATGGCACATCTTGACTTGGCAATATTTGCCCACTCTTCCTGGCAAAATCACTCCAAATTTGTCAGATTGCGAGGGCATCTCTTGTGCACAGCCCTCTTCAGGTCACCCCACAGATTTTCTATTGGATTTAGATGTGGGCTCTGACTGGGCCATTCCAAAACCTTAAATGTGAAGTTGTTCTATCTCACCATTCATTCTTCACTGATGGGTTGGGAGCCGATCCTCGGCTCCAACTCGACCAACTGCAAAAGCTCGAGGTCTTCAATCAGCTCGAGGCCAACTCCCTATCCCATGATGCACCCTGATCTTTCCTCAGATCTCGTTTGACACTGCAACTTGATTGGACTTTCACCACCTCTGGACAGTGAATAACTTTTCTTGTTTAAATATTATAGCTATAATTTTAGCAAAAAATTTACCATTTAGCATTGATATAGTAGTTAGAGTGTGTAGCTTGTTCTTGTAGTTAGATCTTTGACTATTTAGATTAGGTCATTAATGTTTAAGGCTGTTTTTTTTTGTTAGGCCTTCTATTCCCCCTATCTCTCTTGAATTAGCTTAATTACAGAGGAATTAGTGGCCATGTTTTTAGGCCCTTTATTTCTCTTTACTCTTTAGCTAAAAGTGTGTGTTAGCTCTTTCATAGGGCATATAGTTTTATATATATATATATATATATATATATATATATATATATATATATATATATATATATATATATATTCTAGCATAGTTTAGTGTGTTTAATAGTTTATAGCCCTTAATTTTCATAGGGCACAGAGTTTCTTCCCTATTAGAGTGTGTTGTTTAGCCCTTCTTTTTTTTACAGGGCGTATAGTTACCTTTACTTCTTCCATAGTAAAGTTAGTGGCCGTATTTTTAGGCCATTTTTTCTCCTTCTTTATTAGTGTTAGTATACTGTGTGTGGTATGTTAGAGTGCAATTGCAGCCCTTTTTTTATACAGGGCGTATATATAATTTCTGTGTGTACTGATTTGTTAATGCCTTTCCCTTTACAAGGCTTGAATAGTTGTGTGAATCTTATTGCTGTTGTGGAAGATGTCTCACCAGGAAAAAGAGAAAGCCAAGTCTGGCTTCAATAAATGCCCTAGATGTGGGCAAAAGATGTCCATAACTGATGGACATATTGAATGTGTTTACTGCGTGGGGGAGGTTCACCTGCAAGAAAGCTGTTCTATATGCCACTTCTTCAGCTCAAGTGTTGCATGAGATAAACGGAAAGTTGATGGACAAAGGTCTGCTTAAATCCTCATTTCAGGAATCGTTGGATAAGTCAGACAAAAACTCAAAGACGGAGCCGACAAAATCTCCAACTACATCAAATTCAGCTTCCAGTAAAGCGTTGACATCGGTTCCACAGCCTTCAGAACCTACTGTTGTTCTGGTTAGGAGCCAGTCCCCGACCTTGGAACCGGTATCTCCTACCTTAAAGTCCCCTATACTGCAATCTGTGGCTTCATCACTTTTTTAACGGGTCTTAAGTAGACTGTCTGATTTGGATGTGGACCGTGTGATAAAGAAGCTCCTACAGATACCGGCGCTAGCAAAAATTTTATCGGCACTGACCACGAGGGCTTCGGAGCCGATCTTAGTTCCTCCTTACACCTTCTGTTCATCCTCCGACTTGCATGGATGTTTCAGAGCTGGAGAGCGGAACTGATGATCGTGGACTCTTTGGGTCCAACACCTATAGGTTTTTCGGCCCTGACTGCCCTGATACCCTCGGTGCCAACTGAGGAATCTCGGGGCCGACACTCGCCAGTCGGGCCTCCCATGGAGGACAGTCGGACTGACTTGACCTCTCGGGGCTTCAGCTTGAGTGAGCTCAGCTCCAACCTCTGGCTCGGAGCCCTCTGTACCAGCGCAGACGATTTCCATCAATTCTTCGGATCCGAGGGATTCTACTCTTCGCGACTGAGGGGCCTTCGAGGCTATGAGGAGGGCTTAGTCCACCCCGACAACCACTCCATCAGTTCGAGCAGCTCCCTCCCGGAAAGCACCGGTGTCTGCCTCTTCATCACATGCTCCATTGAAGCCTAGAGATTTTTAGCCTCAGGAAGCTCCATTGGGTGAACCATGTTCTTCCGAGACCTCTCCAGAAGCCCCCACTGAAGAAGTGCCTAGGAAGAGACTCTGCAAGAGGAAGCATTTGGACTCCCCACAGGAGTCAGTCACTTCGGATACTGACTTGGATGAGTCAGAAGGGTCCCCACAGTCCCCCTCTGAAGATATCTCCTTTGCAGATATCATGGAGATTCTTAAACAGAGGGGTGGCTGGAAATCCCTTAACCCTACTGATGATGAGTCAGTTCTCCTGAAGGCTTTTGGATCTCAACCCTCCACCTCTTGGGTGTCTCCACCCTTCGATGAGTTGCTAGAATTACTCACGCGAAGGGAGTGGTAGTCCCCAGACACCATGGAGCCTGCCCGTAGGAGGCCTAACAAATTTATTACTAGCCCACAAGACAGACTTTACCTTATCAAAAAAGTACCTGTTGATGCTGTGGTGGTGGCGGCGGCGGCAGCTACCAATAAGGAATTATTGGAGACTTCTTCATCTGTTCATCCTCCTAATCGTGAATCTAGGATTATGGACAGATACAGAAAGCGTATGTTCAGTTCAGCGGCCTTCATTCTTTGATTGCTGAACTACCTCACACATTTTACTAGGTTGCAAAGGGATCTCCTGAATGAGCTAGGAGACACTCTACAGGGTTCAGTAACTGCGGGGGTTTCGGGCAAGGTAACTTCCCAGCTCTCCACTCTTAATTTGAGTGTGAACTCTTCCATGCTTCTGTTGTCTTATGCAGCTGATGGTATGAGCAGGGCAGTGGATGCAGGAATCGTTCTTAGGACATTCCTGGATGCGCTTGTGTTCCTTTGCAGAACCCTTTAAGTCTTCCTTCATTAACACCCCCTTTGACGGTTCATCCCTTTTCGAACCTAAGATAAAGGAAACTCTTACCAGGAGTGAAAAAGATGGAAAGACCTTGTCAGACATCGGTCTACATTTTTCTGCCCCAAACAGACCTTACCCCAAAGGGCGGGGAGGTGGGAAGATATGGTTCCGGAAGTCTCAAGGATCTTTCCAAAACACTCATGGTGACACCCCTTCTAGAGGCAGAGGAGTGGGTAATAATGGAAGATGCCGCCCACACGGCACTGGGGGGTCCGCAGAACCAGGGCGACAGAGACCAGTTCTTTGGCAAGCCTTTCAGTGCTCCTGAGAGGAGGACCGACTGTACATCTCTGGAGGCAGTTGGGGGACACCTATCTTTGTACCTAGACGTCTGGTTAAAAATAACAAAAGACAGCTGGATACAAAGCATAATATCCAGAGGATACTCTATTCCCTTTGCCACTCCACCCCCTCTAGTAAAGAAAATCGCAGATGTTCCACCCCATCATAGGGACTTAGCAGCCTTAGAGGTCCAAAGGTTGCTGGACAAAAGAGTCATCCAGCCAGTCCCAGCAGACCAAAGAAGATCTGGAACTTACTCAAGATTCTTTTTAGTTCCAAAGAAAACAGGGGACTGGAGATCTATTCTGGACATAAGCAGACTAAACAAGTCAGTGAAAAAGACGAAGTTCCGGATGGTCATGATTCAGTCAATGCTTCCCTTTCTGGGGAAAGACAATTGGATGTGCTCTATAGATATTCAGGGTGCGTACTACCACATAAAAATGGACAGACTATCCAGGGATCATCTAAGCTTCTGGCTGGGAGCCAGCCATTATACATTTCGCACTCTGCCCTTTGGTCTCATTACAGCCCCCAGAGTGTTCACCAAATGTATGGCAATAAACACCGCTCACCTGAGATGGTTGGGATTCCAGGTGTTTCCATATCTAGACGACTGGCTCCTCACTGCCACCACCAAGCATCAGCTTAATCATATGAGGGACACAGCCTTACACCTACGCAATCAATTGGGGATTACCATCAACTCAGAAAAATCTGCCTTATCACCATCACAGCAGGCCATCTTCATAGGAGGAAAACTAAACACAGTTTCTGTGACATTAAGTCTACCTCCAGAAAGAATTTCTCTCTTACGAGAACAAGTAACTGATCTGCTTCCGGGAAATAATGCCCCAGTCTCAATGGTACTCAAATTGCTAGGATCGATGGCAACAGCAATCATTGCTATTCCCCTCGCATGAATGTATATGTGAATTCTACATTGGCTCTTATTCTCTCAATGGTCCTTTCAGGAACTTCCAGTGTCACATCAAATTGTCATAACAAATGCATGCAAGATGGACCTTCAATGGTGGCTGACATCTCAACATGTATCTCAGGGACGTCCATTCGTTCTACCCAATTCCATAGCCACGGTGACCACGGACTCTTCCTTGATTGGGTAAGGGGGCATTTTCAAGGAAGAACAGCCCAAGGCACATGGAGGAAACACAAGGCTCATCTGCATGTAAATGTCCTGGAGATGAGAGCGGTACTTCTAGTGTTGCAGTCCTTTCAAGACTCTCTACCTCTGGGAACAATTGCAATTCAGACAGACAACATGTCAGTAGTCTGGTACATCAACAAACAAGGAGGAACCAAATCTTACCCCCTGTGTTGAGAGGCCATGAGAGTATGGCAGTAAGCAATCTCCTCCCAGCACTTTCTGTTAGCAACGCACATCCCGGGGAAATCCAGTGTGATAGCAGACAAGCTGAGCAGGGCAATCTTACTGCCTCACAAGTGGTCCCTAAAGCAACAAGTATCGGAAAGGATTTTCCGTAGGTGAGGCCAGCCTTGCTGCAATCTTTTTGCCACCCCAACAAACACAAAATGCAGCAGCTACTTTGACCTAATTCCCCAGCCAGGGGAAGCCCCAATTTCAGGGAAGGACCATGACACTAATAGCCCCTTACTGGCCTTGGCATATTTGATTTCCCTTTCTCCAGCCTCATCTTTTGGAAGAACCCTGGATCCTGGACCCAGTTCCGGATCTCTTGACCCATTCATCGGGGGCTCTTCATCCTTCCCTTCATTCCCGCAAACTGACAGACTGGCTGTTCCAATTTACCACAGTAGCCAGGATTTACAACCTCTCCACTGAGGCCGAGCACATTATAACATCCGCTCATAAATCATCTACCAGAAAGTTATATCTTAGCAAATGGAAGAGATTTTCTTTATGGGCCACTCAGAATGATGTTGATCCTTATCTAGCTCCGATCCCATCTGTATTGGAATTCCTAACTAAACTTTTCAATGAAGGAGCGGCTGCAGCTACCATTAGAGTTCAATTAGCAGCGATATCAAACTTTCATTTTGGTTTCCAAGGCTACAATGTCATGTCGCATCAACTTGCTAAAGCCTTTCTTAAAGGTGGCATTCATTTGAGGCCACCAATCAGAGCTCCAGTCATGCCATAGAATCTAAATTTTGTTCTATCCAGAATCATACTACCTCCTTTCGAACCAGCCTCATCCTGTTCTTTGAAATTCCTTTCATGGAAGACTATTTTTCTGATAGCCATTACTTCTGCTCGGCGGATTTCTGAGCTGCAAGCCTTAACCATCAAACCTCCTTATCAGATTTTCCATAATGACAGAGTTTCGCTCAGAACTAATCCATCCTTCTTACCAAAAGTTTGTTCAGAGGCAAATCTTAACCAATCTATTGAGTTGCCAGTTTTCTTTCCCCAATACACAAATAGGATGGAACACATGCTGCACAAACTTAATGTTCATACACAACTCCGATTTTACCTAGACAGAACGAAACAATTCAGGTCAACGGATCAACTCCGTTTCCTTTTCAGAGTCAAAGATGGGTGACTCAGTGACAAAAGTAACCTTGTCAAGATGGGTATTAGATTGCATTTCCTTCATTTATAATTCACAAAATGCCTCCTTGCAACAAAATGTAAAGGCCCACTCTACTAGGGCTATTTCAACCTCATTAGCTTTTTCTGCGAGGTTATCATTAGACTCTATTTGTGCAGCAGCTACCTGGTCAGCACCTCATACCTTTATCACTCATTGCAAAGTAGACAAGGCCGCTAGGGACAGGACCTCCTTTGGTTCCACAGTTCTGAGGAATATACTTCTGTGACCCACCTGAGAAGATGGTGCTTGGGACACTAACCATCAGTAAGGAATGAACGGCGAGGTAGAACAACTTCATGTAAAGAAGTTATGTACTCACCATAACGTTCCACGTGAGTTGTTCATCTTGCCTTCATTCTTACGTCCCACCCTCCAACCCCATCCAGTCTACTTGAGGTCCGTATAGGGTGCTTTGTCTCTTATCCAACTCTCTGAGTGACATATTTATACTACTAAGTAGTCAGACAGCAAACAAGATCTGAGGGAAGATCAGGGTGTATCATGGGATAGGGAGTTGGCCTCGAGCTGGTTGAAGACCTTGAGCTTTTGCAGTTGGCCAAGTCGGAGCCGAGGATTGGCTCTGAACCCATCAGTAAAGAATGAAGGTGAGATGAACAACTCACATGGAACATTATGGTGAGTACATAACTTCTTTTTTTCTCAGGTGAAGCCATTCTTTTGTTGATTTGGATGTATGCTCGCGGTCATTGTTGCATTGAAAGGTGAAATTCCTCTTCATCTTCAACTTTCTAGCAGACACCTGAAGGTTTTGGGCCAGAAGTGACTGGTATTTGGAACTGTTCATAACTCCCAACACGTTGACTAGTTCCAGCTGAAGAAAAGAAACCCCAAAGCATAATACTGCCACCACCATGCTTCACCATGGGGATGGTGTTCTTTTGGTGATGCACAGTGTTGTTTTTGCGCCAAACACACCTTTTGGAATTGTGGCCAAAAAGTTCAACCTTGGTCTCATCAGACCATAACACATTTTCCCACATGCTTTTGGGAGACTTGATGTATTGGTTTGCAAATTGTAGCCAGGCCTAGATGTTTTTCTGTGTAAGGAAAGGCTTCCATCTTCCAACCCTATGCCAAAGTCCAGACATATGGAGAATATGGGAGATTGTTGTCACGTGCAGTACACAACCAGTACTTGCTATAAATTCCTGCAGCTCCTTCATTGTTGCTGAAGGTCTCTTGGCAGTCTCCCTGACCAGTTTTCGTCTTGTCTTTTCATCAGTTTTGGAGGGACATCCAGTTCTTTGCAACATCACTGTTGTCCCATATTCTCTCCACTTTTTGATGACCGTCTTCACTGTGTTCCATAGTATATCCAATGTGGAAATTTTTTTGTACCCTTCTCCTGACTGATACCGTTCAGTAATGACATCCCTTTGATGCTTTTTAAGCTGTCTGCGAACCATGGCTTTTGCTGCATCAGGCAAATGAGTAAATATCAGGAAAATCCTAATAGGACAGCTGAACTTTATTTGGGGTTAATCAGAGTATCTTTAATTGATGGTAGGTGTGTACCCAAAAAGACTGAATGTTGTAATTAAATCAAAAGGTGCTTTAACAAAGTATTAGTTTAAGGGTGTGCACACACAACAAAGTATTAGTTTAAGGGTGTGCACACTTATGGAAGCAGCGTATTGTACTTTTTTTATTTTTTATATTTTTTTCCCTAACAGATTTGTTTGTTTTTCAATTGAATTGTGCAGGTTATAGGTCACATTAAAGGTGGGAAAAGTTTTGAAATGATTTATTGTGGTCTCATTTGTTTATATCACAAAAAACGGGCATTTTAACAGGGGTGTGTAAACTTTTTATATCCACTGTGTGTGTGTGTGTGTGTGTATATAAATGTATATATATATATATATATATATATATATACATATATATATATATATATATATATATATATATATATATATATACATATACACATATATATATATATATATATCTATGTATATATATGTGTATATATATATATATATATTTATATATGTATATATATATATATGGGTCACATCAGAACAACGAAACCTCCCAACACCAAAGACCAAAACACAGAGACCAAAACAACGAAACCCCACAACACCAAAAACCACATAAATATAACACACACAAAAAACATACATAAAATACATACACAACTGCCCCAAACTACCAACCACACCACCCTACACTACAAATAGGCAGGGGGGCAAGCCCCCCTACACCCCCTACTTTAATATACTAACTTTGAGATCGCACAACCAGACACACAAAGCAAACTCACACCCACACACTACAGTCCCTCACAAACACACACACACCACAGTCACAACACACACTTACACACAGCACTACCCCTCACAAATACACTTACACATGCATACTCACCCAGAGCAGAACACCAAAAGAGCTAAATCAAAATCCCGTAACACCGGGATTTTGAATTTCAAGATTTTCGGTGTTCTGCAGTTTCGTTGTTTTGGTCTCCTTCAAAACACTTTCAATGTTCTGGTCTTTCGGTGTTTTGAAGGAGACCCATATATATATATATATATATATATATGTATATATATATATATATATATGTATATATATATATATATATGTATATATATATACACACACACACACACACACACACACACACACACACACACACACACATGGATTTACTTTAGAAGCTCGAAATACTGAAATATCGAAATTCAGTATTTCGAGTCCATAAAGTGGAATCCTGAGAAAAGCAAAAGCTCAGAAGCGTGAAATTCAAAACCTCGAATACCGGAGGTTTTGAATTTCGCGCTTCTGAGTTTTCGTTGTGGTTATGGATTCAGGTAAGTGTGTGTGTTTAGGGTTTTGGGTAGCGTCTGTGGTATGAGTCAGTGTGTTTTGTTGCTGTGATGTGTGTGTGCGAGGAGAATGTAGCTTGTGTGGTGATGTTTTGTGTGTGTTTGTATGTAGTCGACCTTGGAGTGAGAATGTTTAAGTAGGGGGGTGTGGGGTGCACGGGGGCTTGCCCCCCTACTTTTATGTAGTAGAGAGGTTGTGTTTGTGTGTGGGGAGGAAGGTGTGTGTGTGTGTGTGTGTGTGTGTGTGTGTGTGTGTGAATTCAAAATCTCGGTGTGCAAGATTTTGAATTTGGTTTGTTCTTTTTTTAATGGTTTTAAATTTTTCACTTTATAGCTTCGAAATGCTGAATTTCGATATTTCAGTATTTTGAGGATATAAAGTGAACCCATCTGTGTGTATATATATATATATATATATATATATATATATATATATATATATATATGTGTGTGTGTGTGTGTGTGTGTGTGTGTTTATGCATGTGTATAAACAGTTCGTCCTGCATCTTTCAGTCTTCCTTCACTGATAAAGGTGATTTGTCTGGGGCTTCCACATGACAAGTCTTTTTACAATGCAATGAATGAATCCAAGTTGGTAGTCCTGCACAGCGAACTGCAGTGAAGATAGTGAGCAGGACCTGAAAATGGCCTTTCCACTTTGGACTCAAACAGTTCTTTCTTTGGAAAGTTTTAACATAAACCCAGTCACCGGGCTGCAGTTGGTGAAAGGGCTAGTTAGGAGGGTGTGGAAAAACTTCTCATACAGTTCTGTGGTACTACTGCAAGAAATGAATACGTTTTGTGCAATAAGACAATGTTATATCAGAGTCAATTTGTCATTTGAGACAGGTGAAGTGGCTGGAAGGGTCATGGCTCTCCTCATTAATATTTCATAGGGACTAAATTTCCTTTTAGTATTTAATGTACTCCTCATACTCATTAATGATAAGGGAACGGCCTCTGGCCATTTAAGATATGTATTGGAACGGATTATCATGGACCTCATTAACATGGACATTGGCAACCTCCAAACACTCAACCCCACACAGTTTGGCTTTGTCAAGGGGAGGTCATGTCTGTTAAGTCTCGTTGACTTCTTTGAGACAGTCACCAAAGTGATGGATGAGCGGAGGACGGTGCACATCGTCTACCTTGACCTGGCCAAACCTTCGACAGTATTCCCCACTCAGGCATAATAGATAATCTCTCTCAGCTAGGTATTAATCCAAATGTTGCCAGATGGATAGCAAACTGACTCACTGATAGAACCCACCTAATCAAAATGGGGAAGCCACACTCAAGCAGTAGATCTGTAACGAGCAGCATACCCCAGGAATCAGTCCTGGGGCTTCTGTTATTCAGGATATATTTCTCTGAGGTGCAGCCCAAAATCAGTGAGTTATGGCTGACCAGGTTTCCAGATGACTGCAAGCTGGGCGTGGTCATCAATTCCCCAAGTGATGTGGACGTTCTCCAAGATGGTCTCACCCAAACAAATGACTGGTGCCAGAAACATGACCTCAAGGTGAATGCCAAAAAATGCATCATCATCATCCCCTTTGGGGAGAATGATGTCCCCACATATTATCACATTAATAACCATTTTGACACCATCCCCCACTCTGGAATTATAGATAAACTCAATAAACTAGGTATAAATCCCTATGTCACAAGATGGGTTGCCAACTGGCTCACTGACAGAAACCACGTTGTGAAAGTAGCAGACTCCAAATCCGACTTCAGACCAGTGACAAGTGGAGTACCACATGGTTCAGTCCTGGGTCCTCTCCTGTTTGGTATCTACTTTTCTGAAGTACAGGCTAATACAGAAGGTCTTTGGCTAAGAAGTTCGCAGATGACTACAAACTAGGAGCCATAATTGAAACCCCTGACAATGTGGACATCCTACAAAAGGGCCTCACCGAGACAGATGCCTGGTGTCAAAGCCATGGCCTCAAGCTCAATGCCAAAAAGTGCATTGTCATCCCCTTTGGTAAAAACTCCGTACCCATGAGCTACTACGTAGGTGGCAGTCTGCTTAACACCAAAAGTGTGATAAGAGACCCTGGGACACAGGTGGACAGTAGTCTCTCCTTTGATAATCACATCACCACAGTAGTCAGGAAATCCTTCTATGTGGCACACCTCATCACAAAAGATTTCTCATCCAGGAAAAATGAGGTCATTGTTCCACTCTACTCGTCACTCATAAGACCCATTGTAGAGTACAATGCCCCTTTTGGTATGTACCTCACAAGACATCTACAGCAACTGAAAAGGCCACAGAAATACCTCACATAGAGGATTACTCGCCTCAAACAGATGCCCAACGCAGACCATCTCAAAAAGCTCCAGCTTTACTCCGTCGCATATCGCCTACTCAGAGGTGATCTCTGCCTAACATAGAAAGCTATGTCAAACCCAGAGCTGTTGGACATGCTCCACGTAAAGAAATCCCAATCCCTCCGAGCTACTCACTCTAGGGACATAAACCTTGTCACTACAATAAACAGGACATGCTGGAGGGATAGATTCCTTTCCCAGAGACTTCCCATGCTCTGGAACAAACTAGCTGTCTATATCAAACAAAGCTCCTCATTAGCACTCTTCAAGAAAAATCTTGATGATTGGATGGGAAATAGGAATTTCACTGTGGGGATCACCTCTGTGGCTCTGCTCGACAGGGGCACAGAAAAATTATTTTCTTGGGTGTCAAAGGCCAGGGTACCTTTTTGGCTAGGCTTGTACAGGCCCTAGGGTCAATAGCCTAGTACCTACCTGTGAACGTCCTAAGTACACAATCAATAATGAGGGATTTGGGCACCCAAGTTGATAGCAACCTGACGTTTGACCACTGTGTTGCTTCCGTTGTATGGAAAGCTTTGTACATGGCTACCTCATAAGTAAAGGTATCTCATCCAGGCACAAAGAGGTCATAACATCCCTGTATTCTTTCCATATAAGGCCAGTTATTGAGTACAATGCCTCCTTCGGCATGTATCTCGCAAAGCACATGCAGCAGCTGGAGAGACCACAGACGTTCCCTCACCAGGAGAATCCAGGGCCTCAAACATCTACCATACACAGATAGGCTAAATGCCCTGTCTCTCTACTCAGTTTCATGCAGACTCCTCAGAAGTGACCTCTGTCTGGCATACAAAGGAATCTCAGACCCCGCCTTGATGGGACTGCTGCATATCCACAAGTCAAGCTCCACTTGACTAACCCATACGCGTGACCTCAACCTGGTCTGTGATATCAATAGAACTTTTTGGCAGGACAGATTTTTGTCCCAGAGACTCCCCCACCTGTGGAATAGACTCCCTCTCCACATCAAGCAGCGTACCTCATTATCCCTTTTTAAGCGCAACCTGGATAACTGGATGGGAAACAGAAAATACACCCCTGGGATTCCACCTGTGTCCCTGCTGGACAGAGGCTTTGGATGCTGACTTGTCTAAACATGGGCTAAACTCTTGGCTAGGCTTATAAGGGCCTCGGGACCAATAGCCTAGTAACTTCTTATGATTGGTGCAGATTTTCGCCACCTTGTTCTTAAGGGTTCTGTTGACCCTTTTTTACTAATCCAGATGATTGTGGATGGTTGGGGCAGTTAAGACAACTTAGTATTAAAAATTTTACATAACTGTTTTGACAAAACATTTTTGAAACATGTTCTTGATCACTATTAATAGTACAAGGTACACCAAAGAATAAATTCAAAAATAAGTTTCTTAACAGCTGTTATAGAATCTGCTTTGTGGCATTGGTAATCTTTCACCCATGCAGAAAACATGCATACCACCAACAGCGTGTATTGTAAGTTACGGACCTTTGGCATCTGGACAAAGTCTAGCTGCACATTAACAAATGGTCCCCAGGGTGGTGGTAATAATTCAACTTAAATATTTATATTTTGCTACCATTGTGTTCTAAAAATACTGCACAATTATTAAAATACCTACGTATCAAAGAAGAGACGTAAGGGGCATACCAACTTTGGGTAATTTGATTAAACAATTCTATCTTACCTGCTTGGGATGGTAAATGATGTGCCCTTACCAGGTAAGGTAACAAGGAGGAATGCACCGCCAGTTGGCTGTCCGGATGTTGCCATAACCCATTGTTGGATTTACTTCATCTGTCTTTAAGCCACCTCTGAACTTCTCCTTGTGACGCTTCACCTTGAAAAGTTGATACTCTCTTAAAATTAAGCACGTCATCACCATTAGATTCTTGCAGTAACATCACATGTAGTTTTGCATACAGTCTTTCTACAACTTAGCAGTTTGACCTGCCAAATTATTTACCTTTGAAACAGTATCTATACCCTTTTGATGGGCACTACATTTAACTACTGTTCATTCTTAGGTAACAAAAGAGCATCTAAAAGAGCACCGACATAGCAAGAATTTTTAATCTGGGTTCCTGCTGAGGTTAAAAATCCCCTTTTTCCAGAGTTACCCAAAATCATGTCCAAGGTCAAAGGCACAACTTACAAGCCCTTTGTAGAGCCACTAACTCAGCTGCCTGGTCAGAATATATACCTTCTAATCTTTACCTGAAACAGCTGGTTTAAGTCTGTCAAAGTAGAGTTGTAACATTCTATTATAAATTTAATTCCTCCTTAAACCTTAATGGGGTCTTGTCTAATAACTTTTGGCTATAATATGCAAATCAGCAAGTGTCCAAGGGTGATTAACAACCTCTCTGTTATTAGCCCCCAATATTTCTCTGAGTGGTGCACCAAGATGCTCTCCAGAGGCAGTGGCCTTTTGTCCTACCCTATCATGTGAGCATGTGTGGAGAGCCACAGGTGTGTCAAATACTAGTGTTCCTGTTTGAGAGGAATAAGCTTGTCGAAAATGTGAGAAAGAAGAAGGAACCTCCTCAACTGCAGATACCTGTTCTGAAGTTGAGGGTTGAACAGGGTACTAGGTTGAGATGTAACAGGACCAAGCTTATCTGCTGTCCAATGGACAGTTGACCGAAATGCAGGAGTCTGAGAAACAGCAGAATCTTGTACAGGAGCCACCCGTACTGGTACATATGGGTGTGGGGGTGCAGTAGCTACTGGAGGATTTTCATCCTGTTCTGAAGTCTCTGCTTTTTAGCCACCCCCAGTTTCTTCCAAACCTGCCAAGACGGGATAAAGGGATGCATTTTTACTGGTCTGTACTGCCTTCTTAACCTCTCTTACCTGTTGTAGCAACTTCTTATTAGTATCCTGTAATCCCATTAATACTGATTCCTTTTCTCTTTTAAGAGCTCCAGTATACCAAAATGAAAATACTGCCTATTGTTCCCACTGTATCCTGTAATCCCATTAATACTGATTCCTTTTCCCTTTTAAGAGCTCCAGTATACCAAAATTAAAATACTGCCTATTGTTCCCACTGTATACTGTAATCCCATTAATACTGATTACTTTTCCCTTTTAAGAGCTCCAGTATACCAAAATTAAAATACTGCCTATTGTTCCCACTTATTTTGTTTTTCTTTTCTTCCAAAATACACTTCAAATTCCCTAAATTATCCTTATTCATAAGTTCTATTTAAAGGAAATACTTCACCAGGGCAATTTTTAGTAAGCTGAAACCACTCATTCAAATACTTGCAACTTTCCTTTCCATAATTATGATGCATAAAATATGCAGGTGTTCCCTAAGCCGGGATTTACTCCTGCCTACTTAACTTTGTTCCCATTTTCCCTATTATGGATACTGGAACCTGGTAATTCAGCAGAATGACTACACCAATTTAACTGTTTTTTCACTCATACATTAACAACACAAAAACAAACAAAACATACTAACAAATATCTCTCATACCTCTTACCTTTTAGTCTTCTCTCTTGATGGTACCACCCTCAACACAACATGCCTCCTTGTGTTAATTTCTCTTTTTTTTGTATGCGCATACATTTAGTAATGTTTGACTGACAATGTTTGGGTAGATTATAAGTGATGTATATTTGGAATTTTAATTATGTAAATATGGTTTGTGATGTAACTCCACTGGCAAAGGAAACACACTAGACTCCTCCAGCAGACCACAACTAAAATGAACAGACTGGAAACAGCAAAGTTGAATAACCAAGTGTAGTTTAATTTCTAAGCACTTTTGCCTTCAGTAAAGGCATCATCAGAGATAAAATCAGAAATGAAATAACACAGGAAATAAATATGTTTAAATCTACCTCTCCGTAAATGCTTAACCAATAAAAACCCTTATCAAGAACAAGTGTAGCAGCATTTAAAGTGGCAGTGCATATATACAGCTGTGTTATTTCATTACAGTTTCTATTGGATTATTTGGTGTTTGGCTTTTGTCATGTTATTGGAGGGAGCCTCTGCTATTCCAGATGTTTTTCGGACTGAGGTAGTTCAGGAGAAGATGTTATTTATGGACTTGTTGAAGGAAATGGAAGAGAAATTGGGTGTAATGATCCCTGGGCTTCGTTCAATGGTGGTGACCACTGTTCTAAGTTTGAACAGTTGGAACATCTTATGTGTAAAGAGGTAATGTTGTACTATGATACCCGGCAACTAGAAAAATATTTAAGCCTTAATATTACCCCTAGGGGTTTGAGAGTGGATAAATTACCAGCGTTCAACTTCACAGATGATTAACTTGATTTGTTTGAAGAGTGGAAACAGTTTTCTTTAAAATGCACTGCTAGTTGGTTAAAACTTCTTGTCAAAGGAAACTTAAGGTTGCATGTGAAAATACAGCAGAGTATTCTGCAGTTGCAGGACAGTTTATTGAAAGAAACCTCTGAGGTGTCTTTTTTTCAGTAAAATGAGGAAAATAAAATTCAGAGTGGAAAAGGTTGAGCAGGAGGTCATGGATAAGAAAAAGAAGAAATTGAATTGGGATACTAGTGATTACAATAATGTCCTTATTTTTTCTTCTTTAGTATTTTAGCACGTCCTAGCTTAGACAGAGGGGGTGATTTTATTCATAAGCTATTTGAAATGGAGAGTAAATTTATTCTGAATTATAGGACACTTCAACCAGGGGGTATGAATATGGAAGTGAATTTTTAATTCAAAGTTATAGTATGAATTGTTTAATTTGTGTGATTATATATTAAATTCAATAAAATGTTTATATAGTTATATATGTATTTATATTAAATAATTTGTTGCTTATTAGTTATATAATGGATTGTGAGCTTCTCATTTGCACTTATTAGCACTTGTATTTAAGTAGTTGTTTAGTGGTGTAATTTCATTCCTTGAAGGCATATAGGCAAGGTACCAGAAGAACCAGTAAAAAAATTTACCTTGTTATATTGTGGCTCCTGTTTGTGTGTTTTTATGGTTTTCTAGTGGATTATTTGGTGTCCTTCTATTCTGCTTTTGCAGTATTCTTTACATGAGGGAGCATGCCTGCAAAGCGACCTGATGTCGGACAGTTTACAAAAGTCTTTAGTGCCTAGGGTGCATGGTATGTTGCACGTAGCCTGTTATTGGATGTAGACTATAAAAGTGATGTATGCATGCACCATCCTCAGAACCTCTTTGCCGCCAGACAGAACGCGCTTAATGTATGTATGGTCTGACCACCAAAGAAACTTCTGCTCAGATAAGTGCCCCATTGGGAAATCTTTTTCTTACTTTTGATGGTGTCTTAAGCTTAATGTCATCCACGAATGGCAAATGTGAATGTGGATATCAGTTTTTACATAAGGACAGCCATCAACAGTGCCTGTTTTGGCTTGGGCCTTCCCACGACCATAACACCTGCCCTTTTTGCCAGTCATTTGTCCCAAAAGTCCTACGGAGTAAACTTAACTCACTTTCCATTTATCTGGCAAATCAGCATTTCAAACTCCTCACCAAAAGGATGGAGGGTCCCTTGACCTCAGAAGCTAAGTCGTTAGCAAAGCAGAAGGCCAAGAAACCCAGGCTGGAAGCCTCGGCTGCACCTCCAGGGCCTGACATCTCTCCCTAGATGACTACTAGTCCAGAGATTTGCTCTAGGCCATTGTCCGAACCACAGACTGAATCCTTAACTGAGGTCACCTTGGAAAAGGATAATACCACATCCTTGGAGGTGCCACAGGTGTCCGCTCCAGATGTCTAAGGGGTACCCCAACTTTTTATTTCTGAAGGGCCATAAGGGATTCCAACCATTCTTGTTCATGAGGAGGTGGATTGCGACATTATAGAATGCCGACCTACATCCAGGCTGCCTTCACTTCTTAAGCATGGACATGCCCAGTAAAAAGAAAGAGAAAACAAAACACATTTCTCCAACTTCTGACCCACTAAAGGATTGGCAGGCCTTTTCCCAAAGGGTCTTCAGTGCTTTAATTTCTCTCAACCCCATAAGGAGTCTCTTGCTTACTCTTCCAAGATACCCTCTCCACTAGACTATGCCTCCCATGAGGAAAATTCTAATGGGACTGATTCCCCAGTAGTGGCACTTTTACTAGAATGCAAGAACATTTCAAGTGGGAAAGCACCGAAATGACATATATTCAAAAACGGTATTATGATCTTTTGCAAGTGGACACATCTAGTCCCTCTGCTATTCCCCCTATTCTTCTGGTCTTCTTAGATGCCTTTGCATCCTCTAGCAAGGCCCCTGACTCTCAACCACCAGCACCTAAAAAACAGACAAGTTTTATAAGGTCCCTGTAGATTGTAAATATTTATTCAGTGCTCCAGTAGCAGATCCATCAGTTATCACTGTGTCCTCTGACAAACCATCTAAGCTTATTCCCTCCACTGCCCCGCTTCCTTCAAATAAGGACTGCTGGCATTTGGAAAGACTAGGTAAGAAGGTATATACATCTGCCACTCTTGTATTCAGGGCTGTTAAATACCAGACCCATATGACTAAATATGCCTTAGAGCTCTTGTCTCAGCTGTCTAAAGTAATTTCTGGATTATTTGACTCTGAGACCGAAAACCTAGCTACATCCCTGTAAGCTACCACCTGCCAGGTCATCAGGCATTCTATCAAATGTAGGTATGATGCCATAGAGGATTCTGCTAGGGCGGCCGCTTCTGGGTCTGTCCTTAGGAGGTTTGCATGGCTTAGACTACAAGCCTTACCAGAGGATGTCAAATCCAAATTGATGGGTGCTCCCCTGGATAATGAAGACCTGTTTGGCTCTGCAGCCACTGAACTCTTCAAAACCTTGTAAGAGAAGGGAAAGGAGATGAAAGACCTAAAACACCTCCTGGTCCCTAAATTCCAAAGAAATTACCCATCCAAAACAGCCTTTGCCAGGAGGCAATCCAGACTAGCTCAACCCAAGTCCAAGAGAACAGGAAAGAGGCAACAATCCTTTCATACTCCACAACAAACCCCACCTCCAAAGCAGCCCTTTTCTGACAGACCAGGGTCCATCTGACTACCTGGCCCCCAATCCCACCCCTCCCCTCTCCCTTCGCCTATCCCTTTCACGTTTGGTTTGGGAAACTATTACTCAAGACTCTTGGGTACTTTCCATAATAAAGAATGGATATGTCATGGTCTGGGAGTCAAAACCTCTGTTCAGGGGCATCCCCCAGCCACCCAAAGAACAACTACCTCTGTTCCCTGTGGTGCTCCAGGAATTCCTGGATCAAGGTACCATCCAACATGTTCCTACCCGTTCAAGAGGAAAGGGATTCTATTCCAGGCTTTTTCTGGTCCCAAGGAAAGAAGGACCCTGGAGACTCATGCTAGATCTCTCCTTCTTACACAACTACCGAAAGGTTCCGTCTTTCAGTATGCCCACTGTACAAACCTTGTTTCTCCTGATACTTCCTCAAGCCTTTATAGCCTCCATAGACATAAAGGATGCCTACCTTCACACTCCAGTCCAGCCCAGATACAGGAAATATGTCAGATTCTCTGCAGACTCTGGACACTTTCAATTTGCTGCCTTGCCCTTTGGTTGCTCTACTGCCCCAAGGGTCTTCTGAAAGTGCATACCACCAGTGGTGACTTTCTGCAGACTACAGGGCATCCAAATCTTCCCTTATCTGGATGATCTCCTGTTCCAGGCAGATAGTCCAGAATTGCTACAGCAGGACCTCAGCTGTGCAGTCAGCATCCTTCTTCCTTTGGGATTCACCATAAATTACAAAATAAATCACCACTCACCCCAATACAGGACCAGATTTTCCTGGAGTGCAGGATTCAAACAAACCTCTTGAAGGTTTCCCTCCCCTACAAATGGCCCAAGAGCTCTCTGCATTCTTTCAAAGTCTCATTCCTCAGACCTACATTTCAGCTAGGACTTTCCTCAGGACCCCGGCTTTATGGCCTCCAGCATACCAATGTTTCCTCTGGCAAAAATACGTATGAGGAAATGGGAGTGGTATCTAAAGTCAGTGTGGACTCAGCATGCTCACCCACTGGAGCTCCAAATTCCTCTTCTTCCCTGCCTGAAGAGAGAAATAAGTTGGTGGATCCAACAACTCTCTACCAATCCAGGGCTCCCACTCCATCCTGTTCCACCAGTTCATAAGTGTTTACCAGGCTAATGACCACAAGGGCCTTTTTAAGCATAGCCATGCATCCCAAATATCTGACAAGTTCTGCTGCCCTTGATAAGTGTAACCATGGGCCTGAGAGCTGAACCATTTACAGGTTACCTTTGTCCATTAGAGACATAGGTGCCAAACCAGGAATGAATTTCTGGTTTCCCATCCAGTTGTCCAAGTTGCATTTGAATTGGGTTAGGGAGGAACTCTGCTTCACATGGATGGGGAGCCTGTTTCATAGACGGGGTAGTCTCTGGGATGCATACCTATCTCTCCAGCAGGTCCTATTTATATCACAGGCAAGGTTTAAGTCTTTAGAATGGGTAATTCTGGTGCTGTTTCTTTTGTGGATATGCAGGAGGTCCATTACAGTGGGTCCTGTATGCCAGGCATAGATCTCCCCTCAAAAGCCTGTAGGAGACAGAATACAGGGACAGGGCCTTGAGGCGGTCTGCATAGGACATATTACTTACGCCCTGTATTCTTTTAGTGAGGAACCTCTATGGACATTCCACTTGTTGGATATGCCTGGTTAGGTTCATGCCAAAGGGGGCATTATACTCAATGACAGGTTTGATGAATGCTGAATACAGTGGAACAATGACTTCCTTGGACTTGGATCCCATGCCTTTGTTTATAAGTTGTGCAACATAGAATGATTTCCTCACCACTGGAGACATGTGATGATCAAAGGCTAGATTGCTATCTATGTGTGTCCCTATGTCCGTGACTACTGGGTCAACTCTAAGGGGTGTGTTGTCAATATGATAGTTACCAGGGATTGATGACTTCCCAAAGGATACTGTTATGTATTTACAGGAAATGTGCACATATGCTTCAAACTCAGGTTGGGGAACAGCCTTCGGTGTCATGAAAGCTCAAGGCACCTGGTCTCCCTCACAAAGAAAAGAGCATATTAGTGTAAAAAAAATGAGAGCACTACTTTTGGCACTCCAAGCCTTTCAGTTTCTCCTCATTCCAGGGCCCCTAAAAGTCATAACAGCCAATATAACAGTGCTCTTTTATGTAAACAAACAGGGGAACCTGTTCTTATCTTCTGTTCTGATTAGCACTACAGGTTTGAGAGCTAGCAGACATGACTTCAGGCAGTATACATTCCCTCCCACATGAATGTTTTGGCAGACACTCTCAACAGATCCAAAACACAACCCCACAAATGACTGCATCACAGAGACTTGTTTTTGGACATTGTCCACCAATGAGTTATTCCACAAATGGATCTCTTTGCATCCCCCATGAACAGACAACTTTCTGTATTTTGTGCCAAAAACCCATATCCTCTGGCCTGGAAGGTGGATGCCCTAAGCTTCTCATGGAGAGGGATGTTCCTATATGCATTCCCTCCCCTGCCTGTCATCCCAGGAGTCCTCCAGAAGATTTGGCAGGACAGACCAAAAATCTTGTTGGTGACTACCTTTTGGACATGGCAGCATTGGTTCCCCATACTCCTGCATTTAGCCAAGGACAATCACCACAAGTTACCCCACAGAGTGGACCTGCTTACACAAGAACACTGTCATTCATCCCCACTTGTCAACCCTACAAATGACACTGTGGGTGATAGGGCAGTGATTCCTTTCCGACACCTTTTTTTCAGAGGATGTGTAAAGGTAGTGCAGGAGGCCAGGAAACCCAACACAAGAAAATATTTTCAGTTTGGTGTCTCTCGTAACCTGGACCCACTAACAGTGGATGTCCCTACAGTCCTATCATACCTGTGTGAATTGCCGGAGGCTGGACTTACTTATTCTTCAGTGAAAGTACAGTTGCCAACCATCTCTGCCTGTCTGCCTCTCTCTCCCCTCCCTTAGCTTCCTGGTTTGAGGCCAAACAGCTTCTAAAAGGCGTCATCCACATGAGACCTCCCAGGAGAGCAGTGCCTCCTCCCTGGGATCTTAACTTTGTTTTGGAAAAGCTGACCCTGGTCCCCTTTGAGACAGCAACTTTTACCTCTTTAAAAATTCTGCACCTGTAAAACTATTCTGCTTCTGGCAATCACCTCGGCCAGAAAGATTTTGGAATTACAGGTCCTTATGACCTCCTCTCCATTCCTAGTCTTCCACAAGGACAGGGTTTCTTTCTGTACCAACCCCTCCTTTATACCTACGGTGGTCAAAAAGTTATCACTAAACCAAGCCATCCACTTCCCCATACCCCTAAACCATGGCAGAAGAAATTCTGCATACTTTGGATGCACACAGACAACTTAGGTTTTATCTAGATAAAACCAAGAGTATTAGGAAAACTGACCAGCTGTTTGTGTCTTTCCACCCCAGAGCCCCAGGACTCCCAGTCTGTAAGCAGACTATTTCATCCTGGATTTCTAAAGTCATCACCTTCTGCTTTGAACACTGAGGCAAGACCCTCCACACCTCATTGAGGGCTCATTCTGCCAGAGTCATAGCTTCATCTGGCACCTTCTTCAAAGGATATGACACCAACTCCATTTTGGAGGCTGTTACTTGGTCTTCAGTTCATACTTTTGCCAAGAATTACATAACGGGCAACATTTCCAACTCCAGGGCAGGGATCGGTAGGGACAATCTCCATGGCTTACCGGAAAGCTTCTCTGTCCTTACCTCCTCCTGTTCCCCTCATGAGCTTTTGTACTCTCCCTCATGTAAAGAACACTGCAACGGCAGAATAGGACATATATAAGTTGTGTAAAATCTTACCATAACGTTAGATGTCCTTCTCTTCTCTGTTGCAGTATTGTATCCACCCTCCATCCCCCTGCATTTGTTGTTTTTTGGATGTATGTAGGCTACATTCCTATTTCTCAGGTATTCTCCCTGGGGCACTTAGTTCTGAGGATGGTGCATGTGTATGTCACTTTTATAGCATACGTTCAATAGCAGACTACGTGTGACGTACCACATACCCTAGGCACTAAAGACTTTTGTAAACTGGCTGATGCCAGGTTGCTTGGCAAGCAGTCTCCCTCATGTAAAGAATACTGCAACAGAGAAAAGAAAGACCTCTAACATTATGGTAAGATTTTACACAACTTACTTGTATTTGACTTCAGTGAGTTTGTTAGCTTTTATCAGAAAATGGAATTCATTGGGTACCCTCCAAACAAGCAAAACATGTCTTCTGCTTTGAACTGTTCAAGGTTCCCAAAAAGACAATACCATTCACTAGTTTTAGGTTTATCATGTCTGAACAAGTATATAAACACAAAGTCATTCAGAATAGTGACTCTGAAAGTTTTTATGCCGCCATTTATAGAAAAGGGTTCTTAGATGGCAACTATAAACAAGGGAAATGCCTATTTTCAGATCTGGTCTGTAATTGTTGTAAAAACTTGTCATTCAGTTTATCCTAGCCGGTTGACTAGGCAGTAAGCCGTGATGCCACATCTCGGCTTATGGAAATAGTTAACACGTATAGAAGTCTAGAAAAAAAATTTCAGGAGGAAAGCCCCTCTGCAACCCCATGTTAGAGACTGCATTTCTCACATCACTTGTGAATTCATTACTATCTCTGAGACCAGGCTCTCCAGCATAAAGGAGAGTTGTTTAATCCTTATTTAGGGAATTTTGTTTTCCATATATGGAACTTTTCCCCTTATCCATGACAGATGTTGATGAAATGGGACTTAAGTCAATAAGGAAGACACTTGGAATGAAAAACTCACTTAAGATGCTGTTGATGAGGTGTTTTGCATTTAAACTGACTTCACCCATTAAGACCATCTCACAGAACGTTCGTCAAATTTCTGATTGCACTTCATCACTATCACTTCAAGTCTTCATTTCTTTTATTTAGGTTATACACAGCTTCTATGATGCATACCAGATGTTTAATTTTGATATTTGTATATCTTAGGAAAGAGCTCAGAAATGGGCTTAACACTCAAATGACGGAGCACCAAAGAAAAACTTGACATAGTGCTTTCATCTTTACTAACAAAAAACTTCTTCAGAATAAAACAAATATTCAACTGAATTCACATTTAAAATTTTCACTAGTGTATCATATTATATATCATGCAAGAGTAAGTCCCATAAAAATAAATACTACTTTAAAGGTCTAGGTTTCAATAAACATTTTATGTTAAGTTAAAATTGTCATTATGTCCTGATATATTGCCATCTTCTAACATTGTCTACCAAAATATAACTCTCTTCTAACACATTATTAATATCACTACCTCATCTATCACTTGCCACGTTATTCAAAAGTAACAAAAAGAAAACAATACCTAAATAAAGTATTCATAGTAGATTTGTTCTTTTTTAAACTGCTTCATTAAATTACATTTAAGTTGCATGTTGAGTTCATATAAATTAATAGAAAAAAGAACTAATAGAAATGTTCTTATTATTAGCATTATTATTATTCAGCATACATGTATGTTTTCTTAATAAATTTCATTCACTACATCAGTACATAAATTGCTCAATACATGCCTTCATTTAAACCTTACCCCTTCTCTTGCTTAGCATTGTTGTGCATGTACTCTTCCTACAAATTCTGTTTATTTCTATGAGATTTGCTCCTTCCCTTTTCTAAAGATTCTGCCTCCATTTACCCACCCAGTGGTGTGAACACTGGCTTTATGTGATGGTCACTGATGATGTGACACCTTGAACTTATGTACAAAATGTGAAACAGGGGGTTGATAACATTGTCAATTTCACCTCCATTTTTTATATCCTTTTATCATTTTCAAAATTTCCATCACTGTTGATTTAGATATTGATTTCCAATTTTTAGTATTTTTTTTGTCACCAGTCGAATTAAACTTAATAACATCTTGCTGTCTTTAAAGATTTCAGATCCGATATCCCCACGCAGAAAAATCATTTCTGTAGTCTGTTGCCTTTCCCTCCCAATACCTTGATTCTTTCACTAATTTCCTCTGGTAAATTCTAGCTCCCACTTGCCCTTTCTCTATACCCCTACTAATAGACAACTCGATTGGTAAAATCTACTTTCCCACTCTGGCTTAGTTCTTGGATTGGTTTCTGCTACTTTGTGTATAATATTCTGCATAGGTGTTACTATTCTCCTTAAGGAATTTCATCCAAAATCCTGCTCTCTTATTATCATCTATTGAATGCCCCCTTATTTCATCATCATCCTTAACCTCCTGCATGAGTTATGTATATAGTCCTTAACTGTATTGCTTAAAAGTATCTTTTCAGATCAGATAACCAGAAATAGTCTTGTCCTCTGGAAAGAACTAACTTATTCCACTTACCTCTTGCCCTCTTCCCCTCCCAAATAGTTTTATTCATCTCTTTATTGTCATCCACAAGTTGTCTACCAGTTGATAAAAATGAGCAAAATTGTATAAAAGAGCAAAGGGACTAAAATGTTCACTGTTTGTATCTTATTTAGTACATTCATAATCAAGAACTTCCATGTTTTAAAAATTTGCATTTTTTTTTAACTCTTCCCACATATCCTTAGTTGTCATAACAGAATCCTTTTTTTAATCTATACAGCTAAAAACTTAATCTTATTATGCCCCCTAAGTATTGGAATATGTTTATCTTGTTAGGTTAATATTGCCACCACTGCTTTCTTCCAAGATTCTGGCACTTCCATCCTTTTAAAATATTGTTGAACAAAGCTTTCCAGGACCTTGGCAATGTTCTTCGTGTTTCACTGTTGCAGCCATTACATTTGGGTAATCTGCTGGCAGGTTGTCCTCAGTCGACCTGATTAACAAAGTCTTGGTTCCTGTGTCGGTTGCTGTCCCTTCTTCCATGACGTCAGGTCATCAGGGGTATAAAACATGTAGCCGACGCCATTACACCAGTCTTTCTTGCCGTGCGGTGCCCGAAGCAGAAGCAGTTCGCAAGTGCCGGTCGGCCAACTCCTGAAATTTTCGTTTTCAAGTTACAGAACCGATGTCTTCAACTTAAAGCTAAGTACCCTGTTGGGGAAACTTTTTCTTGCTCCTTACCGATGTCAGTAAAAGTTAATAATTGCATTACTTGTGGAAAGCAAATACCTCATAAAGATTTTCATTTATACTGTATTTCTTGCCTAGGCCCTGACCACGACGTACCTTGCTGTCGGTTTTGTGCTTTATTTAATCGGCGCACTGTCCATCGTTGGTACATTTTTGCCTCTAAATATTTCGGTTCCCGGTTTAATTATCCAGAAATGATGTCGATTAGCCATCCGACTACCAAAATTCTGAAAAAAACCTAAAGAAAAAGGCAGAGACAGGCCATCAACGTCCAAAACTGCCGCTGACGCTTCTCCTAAGCCAGTTGTCAGTTCGCTGGTATTCAGTGAGGCACTTTTGTAGCCCCTGATACCTGCTACTTCTGACTTGCAGGCCTCTACTGAGACCCATTTGGAGTCTGGTATGTCGTGAGATGCTTCACCTATGGAACCCGCGTATGTCTCTACCTTGAATGGGTCCGGATCACTGTGCAGGCACCGGCTTCTGAGGGTGTATTCAGGCCTACAGACTTGCATATTAAACTGACTCCACCTTCTATTCTAAGGCCTAAATCTTGATCTATGTCTAAAAGACCGATGCCCAGGCCACATGTTCAGGCCCCTATGCCTAAAAAACAAATGCTCAAAATGGCTGAAGATCTTATTACTCTAATCAGGGGTAGTCAACCCCCCCCCCCTTCTAAGAGGCCTAGGACTGAGCTTGACTATGAATCTTCTGATCAGGACTCTGTTTCTTCTAATTCTTCCAATGACCTAGATTTGTCCATACCTACTTATGAGGATTCTGATGCAGAGGATTCCATTCCCTCTGCTTCCTCCCCTGAGGACTTTTCTTTTGGGGAAACTTTACATACCTTAAGGGAGCATTTCCACTTGGAAAGTCAGGAATTTTCTGAATCTAAAAAGAGGCTTAGGGATTTCCTTCTTCTACCTCAGCATAGGCCTTTGGCTATACCTCCTGTACTGGACATTGTTGATGTGTTTTCGGAATCCAGTATGGCCCCTGATTCCCTGCCTTCGGCTCCCAGTAAGCCTGACAGATACTACAAGGCTCCTGAGTCCCACAAGTTCCTTTTCAAAAATCCTGTTGCAGATCCAGAAAACATTTCTCAGGGGCCCAAGGGCATTAAGGCTTTTACTGCTAAAAATCCTAACCCTTCTGATAGAGACTCCAGGGCGTTGGATAGATGGGGTAAAAAGCTTTATACTTCTGCAACCTTGGCAATCAGGGCTTTAAACTGCCAATTTCATATGCTAAAATATCAACAGCATATTATGGGACTGCTCAAACAGAAAATTATGTTGATTACTGACTGTGTGGAAAATAAGGATTTACAGGATTTATTGCATTCTGCTGAACAAGTTGGAAAACATAATTTGCAATGTGGTTTTGATTCTTTATAGGCCTCTTGCAGTGCTATTACTGGGTCTGTGCTTAGTAGGCATGCTTGGCTTAAGGAGCAGTCTCTGCCTGATCATGTTAAAGCAAAATTGTTGGATGCTCCTTTAAATCAGGACCGCCTGTTTGGCAGTAAGGCTGAAGAAGTTCTAAAAAAAAGATGGAAGATAAAGCTAAATCTATGCAAACTGTAAAATATTTCTTACAAGTGCAACCTCCAAGATTTAGTAGGCACTGGCCTACTAAGAATTGGTCTTTTCCAGCTCCTTCCAGATCCACTCAAGGAAAACCCAGACACACCAAAAGCACCAGGTTTCAGTCCCAAGGGACTCTCAGAACTAAGCAATGGGGGGGCCTCCACTTCCAAATTTGGAAATAACAAGACACATGGTAAACAGTCTCAATGACTTTCCTTTAAAATTACCAAGCACTTACCTTTTAGCCACCCCTTTGGGGGGAAAGATTGCTCTTCACGCAAAAAGCTGGGAACTCATAACCCAGGACAAATGGGTTTTAAATATAGTGTCCCAGGGATACAGATTTCATTTCCACACTTTGCCAACACCAAACGGGTGGCCAGACCTGCCCCCAAATCAGTCGGCAGAGGCTCAGAAACAAGTACTTTCCCTCTTAAACATGGGGGCTATTCAACTGGTACCAGAAGAGGAAAAGGGACAAGGTTTCTATTCCAGGCTTTTCCTGGTACCCAGAAAAGACAAATCATGGCATCCAATTCTGGACCTGCCTACTCTAAACACCTTTCTGGACATTCCAAAATTCAAGATGCTGACTCTTCACAAGTTACTTCCTATGCTAGGCAAAGATGCCTGGTTGGCAGCTCTAGATTTAAAAGAACCTTACCTGCATATCCCAATCAGGGATTCTTGCAGAAGGTACCTACGCTTCAAAGCAGGCTACTTGCATTATCAGTTCACTGCACTGCCCTTTGGCTTGTCTACTGTGCCCAGGGTATTCACAAAGTGCCTGTCTCCAGTAATTGCATTTTGCAGGCAAAGAAATATTCAAATATATCCATACCTGGATGATTGTCTAATTCAGGCAGAAAACCAGGCCCTACTTATAAATCATCTGGCATTTGTAAAAAGGGTTCTAACTTGACTAGGGTACACAACAAATGAAAATAAATCACAACTGGTACCCTCTCAACAGATTACATTCCTGGGTGCAAGCTTGAATACAACTGCCCAGATGGCTTTCCTCATGCCAGAAAAGCAAATTCATTTGGTAACTTTCTTCAAACAAGTGGCCACAAAAACCCTGCTATCTGCAAGACAAATACTGCAAGCCTTGGGGTTCATGGCCTCCTGCATTCTTCTAAATCCATATGCAAGACTGCATATGAAGAAACTTCAGTGGTACTTAAAAAGTCTATGGAGTCAACATTGTCACAGCCTGGAAACAATGATTCCCATCATACTTTGTCTATGCCTGAAATTCCTACGGTGGGCAGAGGCCTGCCACCAAAACAAGGGACTGCCATTCACACTACCCCCTGCCACCCAAACCCTAACTACAGACACATCAGGCTATGCATGGGGGGCTCACCTGGCAGGGAAGTGCATTCAGGGCAAATGGAACCCAAATCAAATGCACCTACATATCAATCAAAAAGAAATGTTAGCTGTACAGAATGCTCTGACAGCCTTCAAGGACTACATTCATCTAGGACAACTAATGGTAAAGACGGACAACACCACAGTTATGTGGTACATAAACAAGCAGGGGGTTACACATTCCTACCCCCTCTGCAGACTAGCCATGACATTGTGGAACACTGCCTTCAGCTACCAAGTGCAACTACAAGCTCAATTCCAGCCAGGAAAACTGAATACACTGGCAGACAGACTAAGCATAAATCTCATGGACCCACACGAGTGGAAACTGGAACCACAGATTTTCAAAATTTTGACAAGCAAATGGGGAGCCCAGACATAGATCTATTTGCCTCCCCCCAGAACTACCAGTTGAACAAATTTTGCACAAGGACTCCTCACAAAAAAGCCTGGAAAGTGGATGCTATGTCCTTCAGCTGGAAAAACCTATCAGTCTACGCCTTTCCCCCTCTGCCTCTGCTCTCCAAAGTTCTGCTAAAAGTCAAATAGGACAAACCAAAAATGATTTTGATTGCTGCAGACTGGCCACGCCAACACTGGTACCCACTCCTGCACAGTGTGTCACAAATATCTCCATGGCACCTGCCTCAGACACCTTCCTTACTGTCTCAGCAGGAGAACCACATGCTGCACCCTCAGCTCCCAACATTGAACCTTGCAGCTTGACTAATCACTTAAATTCACCCTTAGCATCCCCTCAGCAAACCTGTGATGGATGTCATCTTGCAGGTCTGAAGACCTAGTACTAGAAAACCTTATGCTGACAAATGGAAAAGATTCTGTGCCTGGAACCAATCTTTAGGGATGAGCACAGCAGCACCCAATTTACCGCAGATTTTGCAATGCTTAACTGAGATGCTTTACCAGGGCCTGTCTTTTTCCTCTATTAAAATCCACGCTTCAGCTATTTCAGCTCACTATAACACAGAACCACCCCTCTTTTCTCATCTCCTACTCAAACAGTATCTCAGAGGGGCAAAGAACTTGAGACCACCCAGGAGAGCCCCTACCCCTGCCTGGGACCTTAACTTTGTTTTGGAAAAGCTCACTTTACCTCCTTTTGAGCCAGCTGCTACTGCAGACTTAAAATTTCTTTCTTGGAAAACAGCCTTCCTCTTAGCAATCACTTCAGCTAGAAGGATATCTGAATTACAGGCCTTTATGGCAGTGGAGCCTTTCATCATCTTTCATGTGGACAGGGTATCTCTGAGGACCAATCCATCCTTCATGCCCAAGGTGGTTTCCAGGGTGGCTCTTAACCAGTCCATTCATTTGCCAACCTTCTATCCCAATCCACAAAACAAAGGGGAACGGATTCTGCATTTCTTGGATGTGCACAGACAACTTAGATTCTACTTGGACAGAACTAAATTTCGAAGAAAATCTGAACGATTGCTAGTGGCATTTGCTGTTGGGGCAGAGGGGAGGCTATTTCAAAACAAACCATTTCTAAATGGATAAGCCATTGCATTCATTTCTGCTATAATCACCATGGAAAACCTATCCCTCAGGGGATAAGATGTCATTCCACCAGGGCTGCATCTACTTCTGCAGCCTTTCTCAGAGGTGTTCCTACCAGGGATATTCTAGAAGCTGCTACCTGGAGTTCACTACATACTTTCACCAAGCACTATCATTTACCAATTTTTTTCTAAATCCAGAGCTGGCTTTGCCACTGCAGTCTTGCAGGGCCTTATAGCTGGTCCTAATGCTGTATAAATCCATCCTCCCAATCATAGCTTTGGGAATCTACCCAAATGTAATGACTGCAACAGTGAAACATGAAGAACATAGTACAGTTGTGTACACTTACCATAAATGTAGATGTTCGAGTGTATTCACTGTTGCAGTCCTGGTTACCCTCCCTCTAGCATCCTGTTTTCTCTTACTATACCTTTACTTTCTTTTACTATGCTTAAAAGCCTTTTTGGTGTATTTGCTTTTGGTTGGAGGTATATTTTTGTGCTTTTAATTTTATTTGCTCCCCATTTGGAGGGGCACCTGACATCTGGGGCAAGAAAAACTGATGTAATGGCGTCGGCTGCATGTTTTATACCCCTGACGACCTGACGTCATGGAAGAAGGGACAGCAACCGACGCAGGACCCAAGACTTTGTTAATCAGGCCGACTGAGGGCAACCTGCCAGCAGATTATCCAAATGTAATGACTGCAACAGTGAATATACTCAAACTTCTACATTTATGGTAAGTGTACACAACTGTACTTTCTCTACCCTCCTGACTTCCAAATGTTCACAAGAATATTATCTGTTCCTGGATACTTCCCTCTTGATTGATTTTTTTCTCATCTTAGCTTTAATTGTTTAACCTCTTCTTTTTCTCACCTTGGCATAAGTAAATCTTTTATAAATATTTCCATTTGTGTAATATTTCCATTTATGTCTTTTCCTAAGATCCCCTTTCTTCCATTTTATACAAATTTTCACAACATTTTTGAAATATCTCTAATGCCTGTGTAGAATCTCTAATTATTTTACAGTAAACTCTCAGTTAAGTAGAACTCAAGCAACCAGAAAAAATACAGTAGAATTTTCATGTGTTGCACCTTCTGCCCCCCCCCCCCCCCGAAACATACCTTACATTTTTAGAGTTTTTAAAAGTACCAAATAGCATAGGGTACAGTATTAGTCAGGCCTCTTTTTAATAGTAAGTCTCAAACAACCAGAAACTATAGTTATCCGGCATCTACCAATCCCTGTGGGTGCGAGTTAGAGAGTTTACTGTACTTGTTATAGGCTGCCTAAGTTTGGCACAACTGTTTCTACTGGCTGCTGCTGCTTTATTCAGTAAAAGTGTCTGCACTCTACAATCCTTATCAAAAATAGTTTCTTAGCAGCCTTTCGAAACTCATGCATATATTGTCTGAATGCTGCCTTAATTTTCTTTGAGCACTTTGCAGTTGCTCCTCTTCTTGTTCTGTGAGATTCATCTTTTGCAGTACTCTAACCTTTGTCAATCCCTTTATTTCCTATAACTTCTTTCCCATATTACTGTCTCTCTTATTTCTAATATACTTTTTTAAACTCCATTTTTATTTTATCCCGCTAGCTATCTCTGCTGAAGTGATTTCTATCTTCTCTAATAATGCTCAAGTTGTACCCACTTTCCATTTCTTAAATTCCTCTCTTTACAAATAATTAGGGAAGCACCATTGCCTTATTTTTTTTATTATTACTCTGCATATTTATGTTATTTTTATTGGTGCATGATCTGATATAGTAATTGAGTAAATCTGTAAACTTTTAATTAAATACACACGTTCCTATGATTTATACTTTCTGTCCAGTCCAATTACTTTACCATGGCGAACAATATGAAAATTATGTCTGCGTTCATACTGCTGAGTTCACATCTTACATACCAAATAGTGTAATATATTTTTATCATCTACCTTAACATATGTTTTCGCTTCTATATCCCTCATGCCTCCTTGGTATGGAAAATAATTTTACAGTCCCCACCTATAAATAATAAACCCTCTAAAAAGCGTATTTCTCCCGAAGTTCCCCTAAGCTCCATAATAGTAGGTTTTGGTAACATATAAGTACATGCCAGCATAATCCTCCTCCCCTGTCAGTAACCAGTTGCTACCATTATTAACCTTCTTTCCTTTTCTGTCTATTGGGTCCCGTCTCACAATCAGCAGTATTGCTTCTGTTTTATATTGTCCTTGATGTTTTACTAAACATCCACCTTAAAATTCTTTTTTTTTTTTGTAAAATTCAAATGCTCATTTCATAGCAAATGTGGCTACTGTAACATTGCTTTCTGTACCCTATACTTCTTAATAAAATTCAGAACACTGCTTTTTATTTGTGCCTGTACTTTTATTTGCACTTCATGTTAATATTAACAAAGTAGCCATTCTACTAAAATCTTGTACTCACGCATTTCTTTTTCAAATTTGTTTCCATCCTGCAGCTTATATGCACTCACTAATAATTGAAAGACTGATCTTGTACGTAGCTGCTACTTCTCATTTATGTTTAAACCTATGCCACATTTCACCAGAGTTTCCACCTCAGTGAAAAAAAAAACACTCAAGAAGCAAAAAAACTAAATATCATTCCAAAAAATCTCCTTCCCCTTTTATCTCATGGCAAGCATACAAAATTGTATGTATGTTCCTAAAAGGGAGGCTACCACTCCAAATCACTGACTGCACCTGCAGGTATTAACATATTGTAAAGTTAATGAAGGCTTTAGTCTTTGTTCTACTTACATAGATTGCTCTACAGTGGATATAAAAAGTGTACACACCCCTGTTAAAATGCCAGTTTTTTGTGATATAAAAATGAGGCCACAATAAATCATTTGAAAACTTTTCCCACCTTTAAATTGACCTATAACTTGTATAATTCAATTGAAAAACAAACAAATCTGTTGGGGGGGGGGGGGGAATATAAAAAATAAAAAACATAGAATAAGCTGGTTGCATAAGTGTGCATACCCTTAAACAAATACTTTGTTGAAGCACATTTTGATTTAATTACAGCATTCAGTCTTCTTGGGTAGGAGTCTATCAGCATGTGAAATCTTGACTTGGCAATATTTGCCCACTGTTCCTTGCAAAAGCATTCCAAATCTGTCAGATTGTGTGGGCATCTCTTGTGTACAGCTCTCTTCATGTCACCCTCACAGATTTTTTATTGGATTTAGGCCTGGGCCCTGGCTGGGCCATTTCAAAACTTTAATTTTCTTCTGGTGAAGCCATTCTTTTGTTGATTTGGATGTATGCTTGTGGTCATTGTCATGTTGAAAGGTGAAATTCCTTTTCATCTTCAGCTTTCTAGCAGACGCCTGAAGGTTTTCTGCCAAAAGTGACTGGTATTTGGAATTGTTCATAATTCCCTCTTTGACTAAAGCCCCAGTTCCAGCTGAAGAAAAGCAACCCCAAAGCATGATACTGCCACCAACATGCTTCACTGTGGGGATGGTGTTCTTTTGGTGATGCAAAGTGTTGTTTTTTGCGTCACATGTACCTTTTGGAATTGTGGCCAAAAAGTTCACACTTGGTCTCATCAGACCATAACACATTTTACCGCATGCTTTTGGGAGACTTGATGTATTGTTTTGCAAATTTTAGCTGGATCTGAATGTTTTTCTGTGTAAAAATAGGCTTCTGTTTTGCAACCCTACACCATAGTCCAGATGTATAGAGAATATGTGAGATCGTTGTCACATGTAGTACACAAACAGTACTTGGCAGAAATTCCTGCAGCTCCTTCATTGTTGCTGTAGGTCTCTTGGCAGCCTCCCTGACCAGTTTTCATCTTGTCTTTTCATCAATTTTGGAGGGACGTCCAGTTCTCTGCAATGTCACTGTTGTCTCATATTTTCTCCAGTTTTTAATGACTGTCTTCACTATGTTCCATGGTATATCCAATGCTGTGGAAATTTCTTTGTACCCTTCTCCTGACTGATACCTTTCAATCTCTCTAATTTCTCCAAATCTTTTGGGTTTGTAATACCATGACAGGAATGGACCCCATTCCTAAGTCAAAATATGATTAAAGTTCATGAAATTAGTATTGTTTCACTCTTTGATGTCAGCCAAAAGTGCTCATTGCAGACCCACAATGTGCCCAGTAATGACTCCTCCTGTAACTCGTATGGAGTTACATGTATTGGTAGCATATCTAAATATGATGGTAGATTCTTTTTTATAAGGCCCGTTGCTCCTACCACTATTGGAACTATCTAGGTATCCTTTTTCCACATTGCTTTCATTTCTGCTTGCAGCTCCTGATGTTTTATAACCTTGTGTCTCTCTGTATGCAGGACACTGTAGTCACTGGGTATGGCGATTTCAATGATTACTGCTGCTTTTTGTCTTCTTTTCTTGGACCACTATGTCCAGTTTTCTAGCATCTATCTTTTGAATTGTTGGTAATGGATGATCCCATGTGATGTAGACCATCATTTTCTATGATGCTTTGTGGCTCATGTTTCCACTGCTTTTCAGCCACTTCAGAACCATAATGTTTGCGCAATCCTCAGTGCAACAGTCTTGCCACATTATAGTGCCTTTCAGTATACAAGTCCTTCTGCCATTAATATGTCACAACCAACAATGAGGTGTGCAACTTTCCAGTTCGGTTTTACAAAACTTACATGTTCAATGGACTTTGTAAACCAGTATGTACATAGCCCACATTCTTGAGTCGCCAATATTAACCTTCCATCTCTTGGTTTGAATTCAATACTCTTTAACCATTCCTGTGTTCATTCCTGATCAACATGAGGTTGTTCTTTTGTTTTTTGGCACATTCAGTTGCTGCCTGATTTTTTATCTACTTTTGGTTTGATTTTCATTCCCGCTTGACGGCGATATGCTTCTGCTAGGTTAAGCAGAGAAGTTATCTTACATTTATTCTCTTCGTGTTTCAAAACTTTCAGTACGTTTAGGTCTTGTGAGGTCAGCAGATATGTGTGAAGTCCCACGATTGCAGATCTGTACATGTAATCAATTTCAAGGATGCCCATCCCTCTTTCAGAACGGGGAATATATAATCTTGGTACGCACTGGTTTTTATAGATTATTTGGTGACCATGAAATATCCTTCTTGTTTTAATATCTAATTTATCCAACATGTTTTGGGGCCAATCAATCATTCCAAAACTGTAAGTTAGGACAAGAAGAGTAAATTGATTTATAGCTTGGATTTTATTCCTAAACATCAATGCTGTTTTCAGAATTAATTTTAGTCTTCTGAAGTATTTCTAAGTTTATTCGCATTTGTTAATGTTTTATTGCTAATCCTTCATCAATTCCCAAGTATTTATATACTCCATCTTGCTCAAGTTCTTTTATATCACATTCTTGTCCCAAACTAATGTTTTCCTGGTGTTGCAGTTTTCCTGCTTTAAAGGTTGCTTTTGCACATTTAAATTTTTTTGTACCCTTCTCCTGACTGATACCTTTCAACAATGAGATCCCTTTGATGCTTTGTAAGCTCTCTGCTAACCATGGCTTTTGCTGTGGCAGGCAACTGAATAAATGTCAGGAAAATCCTACTAGGACAGTTGAACTTTATTTGGAGTTACTCAGAGTTTCTTTAATTGGTGGCAGGTGTGTACCCAATAAGACTGAATGCTGTAATTAAATCAAAAGGTGCTTCAACAAAATATTAGATCTGATATTGTTAATCCTCGTTCATTCCTTACGCATGGGTATCGGTTCCGACCTCGGAATCAAGCCGGCCATTTTCAAGCTCGCGTCAGCTTCAAACTCTCGAGCTAAACTCTTACCCACAATCCCCCTCTCCCTGTTACCCCAGATTTCGTTTGCCACGTTGCCATTCAGTCATGTCAAGCTACTTCTCTTGAGCGAAGTACAGTCATTTGTTGTTTAATAGTTTTACAGATTACTTTTCTGTCAGAAAAGTTCATGTTTTATTGTCTCTTACCCTATTGCATCTAGCGTACATAATTTCTTCAGGTTTTCTGCTTCTTTCTTTACCACTTTTACCACGAGGTATTCTCTCTTTACCATCATTGGTAGTCCTTTTCCTTTTTCTCTCATACCTTCGGGTACTCTCTTGTACCATTGCTGGTACCTTTTCTATTAATTAATTTGCTGTCATGGCAGATAAGAAATGTAGTCCGGGGTTTAAGCGGTGTTCTGATTGTGGACACAAACTGCCTACTTCTGATGCACACTCTTTGTGTGTTTATTGTTTGGGAGCTTCCCATTTGTCTTTTGACCCACCCTGTACTATTTGTGAGAACTTTTCTAACAGAACCTTGTTGGAAAGGAAAAACAAGCTGTTACTGAAGGGACTTCTTAAATCTGCCTTTTCAGAGACTATTTCTGGGTCTGAGGCCTCAACCCCTCCTAGAGCCCATAAGAAAACCTTGGATGTTCCTAGTAAGGCTAAATCTTTGCCTTCGTCCCCGGCTGGGGACTCCCGCCAACCAAAACCTAAAAAGGCTAAAGTTTTGGCTCCGGAGCTCACTCAGTCAGCCCCTGTGCTTTCGGTGCCTAGACCGTTGGCACCAAGGCCTTCAGCTCCATTAGTGATTTTGGCACTGTCTTCTCCTGCAGCCTTCTATATATCAGCACCGAGGGGCTCCTTGGTTCAGACTATTACCACTGTATCGGCACCAACCGTTCAGTCGGTGCAGATCTTGACTGCGTTTGCTCCGAGATCTTCCACTGAACTGATGCCTTTATTGTTGATTCCAATTTTGTCGGTTCCAGTTTTGGCACCGACAACCACTTCAGCACTGATCCCTGTGTCGGTGCAGACCGTGACCTCAGCACCGATGACTTCTTCGGTGCAGACAACAGTAGTCCAGTCTCCATCGGCACCTCGGTGCAGACAGATGAGATGGGCACTGAGTCTGCCTCTTCTGTGGACAGGCCTGGCTCTCCCTCAGTCTCTGTGAAGTACACTAGAAGCCTTTCAGAACATGATGTGTTACGTCTTGTGGATCAGGTACTCTTGGCCAGAGGTATCCCACCCCTCAGGAACTGTCCTTCCTTGGGAGGTGATCACCCATCTCCAAAGACCCCTTCTTGTTCTCCTCCTTCATTGCCTATGAAGTCCATGGATATAGCACAGTCTTCCCCTTCTGCGGTCCCCTTTATGGATCTCACTAAGGAACCGCAGTTGCCTTCATGGCAGGAAAGTTTTGCTATGGCCCAGGATGTCAGTTGTGACATGCATAGTTTGCTGCTCCACAGCCATCCAGGGACTCTGGGTCGGCAGGCTGAGCCACTTAAGGGAGGGGTGACCCCTGTCCTAGACATGCACTCCTCTTCGGGTGGACCAGCCTTCCAACTGATGGAGAAGGCTTTCACTGCTGCTGGCGATACCGGACTGTCTATACCTCCGCCCTCCTCTGATACACTGGTTTCTCAAGTCGCACCTAGCGGACACTGGGTGCAAGGGCTGCAGGACATATTCCCTCAGGAATCCCCTTTTTCCGCTGTCTTCTCCAGCTTCCTCCACTGAGGAGGTCCACTGGAAAAGTTTGTGTAAGAGGAAGCACATGGACTCCACAGAGTAGTCCCTCACCGAAGACACAGATTTCGATGAGGGGGAAGGATCTCCTTGGTCACCCTCTGAGGTATCTTTTGGTGATATCCTCGAAATCCTAAAACAGAGAGGTGACTGGCAGTCCTCTAATCTGACCTCTGAGGAATCTGTGTTCCTGCAGGCCTTTCGCGCCCGACCCCCTACCTCCTGGGTTACTCCACCTGCCGATGAACTTGTCCGGCTCATCGTGCAGCATGCTTGGAAGGCTCCTGATACCGTCAAAGCTATTCCCCAGAGGCCAGATAAGATCTTGTCCCTTCCTGCTTCGGATCCCCATTGGTCCAAAGGTCTTCCTGTGGATGCTTTGTTGGTGGCAGCCGCAACAAAAAAGGATCCGGCAGAAGAAGAAAGCCAGACTGTCC
This sequence comes from Protopterus annectens, assembly GCF_019279795.1. Lineage (NCBI taxonomy): Eukaryota > Metazoa > Chordata > Ceratodontiformes > Protopteridae > Protopterus > Protopterus annectens. The sequence goes on from NC_056725.1 coordinate 1,226,156,107, forward strand.
ATCCACCTAACAAAGAGTCCCGGGGTCTGGACAGGATAGGGAAGCACACCTTTGCTTCAGCGACCTTTGCTATCAGGTCCCTGAATTATATGGCACATTTTACCAGGCTTCAAAGGGATCTGGTTTCTGAGCTCTCTGAAACCTTGGCTGGTGCCATGTCTGATGAGGTCCGTGACAAAGTGGCCTCTCAGGTGGCCACCATTGAATCTATATCTAACTCCTCTATGTGACTGATATCTCACGCATCAGAAGGAGCAGCTAGAGCAGCAGGTTCAGCTGTGGTCTTGAGATGACATGCCTGGATGCGCTTGTGCAACTTCACAGAACACTTTAAGTCTTCTTTTCTTAATGCCCCCATTGAGGCCTCCTCGTTGTTTGGGCCCAAAGTTAAAAGCACACTGGCCAGATGTGAACAGGACGGTAAGACCCTTTCTGCCATAGGTTTCCATTATTCTTCCCCTCAACGTGCTTTCTCCTGAAACCAAAAGAGTGGGAAGATATGGTTCAAGAAATCTCAGGGTCCTTTTCATGACACACAGGCCGAGTTCTCCCCCAGAGGCAGAGGTGGAAACTCACAGGGAAAGACGCTCCTTTCGGGGCAGAGGGGATCCATGTAACCAGGCTTCCAGGGATTCTTTCCCTGGTCAATCCTACCAGTGCTCCTGAAGAACGGCCCAACTCCTTTCCTCTGGAGGTGGTTGGGGGACGTTTCTCCTTGTACCCTTCTGCCTGTCTAACCATCACTACCAATTCTTGGGTACAAAGGATTATAACCAGAGGTTATCATATCCCCTTCAATCTTTGTCCTGTCCCTTCAAAAACTCTTCCCGACATTCCACCCAGTCAAAGGGAAGAAGCAGCACTAGAGATAGAAAAGCTGCTAAGAAAGAGAGTCATCCAAATAGTCCCTCCAGACCAGATAGGATCTGGATTCTACTCAAGACTATTTTTGGTGCCAAAGAAGACCGGGGACTGGAGACTAATTTTGGACCTCAGTGTATTGAACAAGTTTATGTGAGTACAAAAATTCCGGATGGTCACAATACAGTCTATCCTCCCACTTTTGGAAAAAGACGATTGGATGTGCTCTATAGATCTTCAAGATGCGTACTACCATATAAAGGTGGACAGGCCATCAAGAAGATTTCTGCGCTTCCGTGTGGGAGCCAGTCACTATCAGTTCAGAGTACTGCCCTTCGGACTCTCTACAGCCCCCCCGAGTGTTCACAAAGTGCATGGCAGTTGTCACAGCTCACTTGCGACTTCAAGGATTCCAAGTGTTTCCATACCTAGATGACTGGCTCATTTCCATCCCCACCAGACATCTACTGGAAAAAGCCCTGGCATACTCTCTCCTTGCTGCTCAAAGGCTAGGCATAACCATAAACTGGCAAAAATCCAGTCTCACCCCATCTCAGTCGAAAGAATTCATAGGGGTTATTTTGGACACAAAAAACTGCAGAGCTGCTATTCCAGAGCACAGAATACTAAGGATAAAGCAACAACTAATTCCAATCCTTTCAAGGGAAAAATCCACGGCTCACTCAGTTCTACAGCTGCTGGGTTCCATGGCAGCATCCATCACCATTGTTCCCCTGGCCAGGTTTCACATGAGGCTTCTACAATGGCTACTGCTCACCCAATGGTAACCTTTTCAGCATCCTCTTTCAGCCATGATTCGGGTAACCCACAGGTGCAAACAGGATTTAAATTGGTGGATGACACACAATCTCTCACAATGGTCTCATCCCTTCTTCCCCCAGCAACCCAAGGCCACAGTGACCATGGACGCCTCCCTGATGGGGTGGGGGGGCTATGTCAGGGACAGACAGTCCAAGGCACTTGGTCCGAACTGGAGGCCCATCTGCATATAAATGTTCTAGAGCTGAGGGAGGTGCTTCTGGCGTTGCAAGCATTCCATTCCCTGCTGCCGTCTGGGACAATTGCGATTCAATCAGACAACATGGCGGTGGACTGGTACATCAACAAGCAAGGTGGAGCCAAATCTTACCCCCTTTGTCGAGAGGCCATGAGGATATGGCAATGGGTGAGGGTTACCAACCGTTTTCTTCTAGCAACGCAAATTCCCGGGAGTTCCAATGTGATAGCAGATAGACTCAGCAGGTGCTTTCTTCAACCTCACGAGTGGTCCCTGAATCCCTTGATAGCGGCAGAGATCTTCCACCGCTGGGGCCATTTTTGCTGTGACCTCTTTGCATCTCCAACCAACTACAAATGCAGCAACTACTTCGCCCTGATTCTCCCTCCAGGACAGTAATCCAGGGACATTCTAGTCCATGATTGGCCCTCAGGTCTTCTTTATGCATTTCCACCCTTTCCCCTCACTCCCCAGTTTCTGAAGAAAGCCCATCTGTTGAAGAGCAAGGTGATCCTCATAGCACCATATTGGCCTTGACAGATTTGATTCCCCTTCCTTTGGCCACACCTACTAGATCGACCATGGATTTTCCATCCAACCCCGGAGTTGATCTCGCATCCACAGAACCTGATTCATCCCAACTTGAACAGCCTGAAGCTCACGGCTTGGCTACTCCAATTCCCTTGATTGCCAGGCAGAATGATCTTTCTTTACCAGTACGTGATATTTTCATTGCTTCTCATAAGTCTTCCACTAGAATTACTTATCTGAGCAAGTGGAAAAGATTTACCTGTTGGCTGAAAGATAAACAAGTTAGACCCCTTTTCAGCACCAGTGTCGATAATTCTAGTCTATCTGGCCGACCTTTTTCAATCGGGTCTTTCAGCTTCTACCATTAGAGTTCATTTGGCTGCAATTTCTAATTTTCATGAGGGTGTCCATGATTCCTCTCTTATGTCCCATAAATTGTGCAAGACCTTCATAAAAGGTGTGAATCATCTGAAGCCACCTTTTAGAGAACCTATTCAACCATGGGATTTATCATTAGTTCTACAAGCTCTGACAATGTCACCTTTCGAACCAGCCTCTTCTTGCGACATCAAGTATTTGTCATGGAAAACCTTGTATGTTATGTAGTCCAATCTCGCCTACATTCTTACCCATGGGTTTGGAGCCAAATGTCAGCTCCGACTTGGCCAATTTTTTTAGCTCGAAGTCTTTCTATTGGCTGGGCTAAGATGGTATCCCATGCTGCACTGCTCTCTATCCCCAGATCTCGTTTGCCGCTCATGTAGCTCGGACGTGGTCTCACTCTTGGCTGTGGCTAAGTACCCTTTTTCTTCCTTATCATTTGTTGCAAACAAAAAGCTATTTTAATAGCTATTGTGTGTTCTTGTATTGTCTTGTGAAAAAATTGTGTTTTGGATCGTTTTTTCTGTGGTATCCCACTAGCTGTTTCCAACAGGCTAGGCCCATTTTCAGTTAAAGGACCTAGCTGTCCCTTTGCTTTCCTTGTGTCATTTAAGTTACCGAGACTAAGTACCGTTTAAAGTAGAGGTATTAGTCCCTTCTCCCTTGTGTTCATGTCTAAGGATCGTTTAACTTAGAGATCTTGTGGTATTTGTGTGTGGTAGTTTTTTCCCGCCTTGTGACTGTTTGACCATTGGTCCTTTTATTCAGTGTTTGATTGTCTTGGTGCTTTATCATTGCTGGTTAACTATGTCCAAAGATACTAAGGAGCGCAAGCCCTCGGGCTTCAAGAAGTGCTCTAGGTGCAGTTATAAAATGTCCATTACCAATGGATACTCCATCTGTGTATATTGTCTGGGAGCGATTCGTCTCCAGGATTCGTGCAGCTTCTGTCATGCTTTTAGTCCAGGAATTCTTCAGGAAAGGAAGAATAAATTGATTTTGAACGGACTTCTGAAACCCTCATTCGAGGAGGGTCTGGAGAGTGCTTCCAGCTCTAAGGCTTCTTCTTCTTCTTTCGGCTTTTCCCGGTTAGGGGTCGCCACAGCGGATCACCTGTCTGCTCATGATTGGTAGTGGAGTTTTACGGTGTTGAGTTACCAGCCCAGTGCCCAACCTTCCACAGAAGGCACACACACACACACACACACCCACTCACACCTAGGGCCAATTTAGAGTGTCCAATCCACCTACAGCATGTCTTTGGGATGTGGGAGGAAACTGGAGCACCCGGAGGAAACCCACGTGACCACAGGGAGGACATGCAGACTCCGCACAGAAGGCACCCCAGCTGATAATCGAACCAGAGAACCTCTTGCTGTGAGGCAGCAATGCTAACTGCTGCACCACCGTGGCTACCCCACTTCCAGCTTCCATCTCTAAGGCTAAATCTTCCAAATAAAAAAAAAGCGATCTCCAGCTCCATCAGTCTCCTCGGAGCCACCGGAGAAAATAGCAAAGTCTGCTTCGAATCCTCGGCTCCATTGTCTTCGGGGCCGCAGGAAGTGTCAGTTGTTATGGAACCTGCTTCGGCTCCAATTTTCTTGGAACCTGTTCGGAGCCGAACGCCTAGCATTAGGCCAGTATCCCCTCCTCACAGGTCCCCTTCAGGGAGGAGGTCTCGATTTCCTTCTCTATCCTCTAAATCCTCCAGGACCTTATCAGATGTGGACATCGATAGAGGGGTGCAGAGACTCCTTCAGTCACCGGTTCTGGCAAAATTGTCCTCGGCTCCGACCCAGTTGGCTCCGGAGCCGGTCCCTCAACCTGCTTCGATACTTCCTCCTCCGAGCACACCTCAGCTTTCGGCAGCAAGTTCAGGAGTTGCTCTTAGGAGGCAGGCCTGGATGCACCTTTGTCATTTCGCGGAGGCCTTCAAGTCTTCATTCACTGACGCCCCTTTTGATGGTTCCTCTTTGTTCAGAACCAAAGGAGAAAGACATTCTCACCAGGTGCGAGCAGGAGGGAAAAACACTGTCTGCCGTAGGAGTCCATTTTTCCCTTCCCTCTAGGCCTTATCCCAAGGCCCAGAGGGGGTGCAAAATGTGGTTCAAGAAATCATAGAGGTTTTTTCCCAGTGCACAAGGTGAGTCACCCTCCAGAGGCAGGCGAGGGGGTGGTTATTCAGGGAGACGCCGCCCTAGGGGCAGAGGAGGCCCCCTCAACTCGGGAGACCGTGATTCCTTTCGTGGTTCTCCCTACCACCGCTCCTGATGGGAGGCCCAACTGTGTGTTTCCGGAGCCAGTCGGGGGTTGAATCTCATTACACCCGGAGGCCTGGCAAGACATCACCCAGGACCAATGGGTTCTACAAATAATTTCCAGAGGATATGTCATCCCCTTCTCATCAAATCCCCCTCCAATCAAGAAAATCCCGGATGTTCCACCCAGTCAAAAGGATTACGCAGCTTCAGAAGTTTCAAAGCTGCTAGGAAAAGGAGCCATCCAACATGTCCCCTCAGACCAGATCGGATTAAGGACTTACTCCAGATTCTTTTTGGTGCCGAAAAGGACAGGGGACCCGAGACCCATATTGGATCTCAGCCGATTGAACACCCACGTGCAAAAGTCCAAGTTCTGAATGGTCACATTGCAGTCTATTCTCCCATTGTTGGGAAAAGTGTAGATGTGCTCCATCGACCTCAAGGATGCTTCTACCACATAAAGATGGACAGGGCATCCAGAAGTCACCTATGCTTCCAGCTGGGAGCCAGTCATTTTCAGTTTCAAGCCCTGCCCTTTGGTCTCACCACAGCCCCCCAGGGTGTTTACCATATGCATGGCAGTGGTGACTGCTCACTTGAGACGTCAGGGATTCCAAGTGTTTCCATATCTGGACGACTGGCTCCTTACTGCCACCACCAGGTACTTCAAACCAGGGACGCTACTATCAACCTATGTCAACAGTGGGGCATCACATTGAACTGGGAAAAATCTGACTTGTTGCCCTCACAGCATGTCACTTTTATAGTTGCTGAACTAGACACCATCCTCATGTGGGCATTTCTACCACAGGAAAGAATCAGGGTCCTATAACAACAAGTTCACGCCTTGCTCCCTCTGAGAAGAGTGAAGGCAAGATGGGTCCTCCAACTGTTGGGGACGATGGCTGCTATGATTATGTTAGTCCCTCTGGCAAGGTTACATATGAGGCTCCTTCAGTGGCTTCTCTTTGCCCAGTGGTCTCTTCAACATCTTCTACTTTCTCACCCTATTCTACTCACAGACAGGTGCAAACAGGATCTTAGTTGGTGGCTTCGCACCGACAACCTCAATGCAGGAAAGCCCTTCGTTCCTGTGCCCCCGATTGCCACGGTGACCACGGATGCCTCCCAGATGGGGTGGGGGCATTATCTAGGCAGGACAGTCCAAGGCACGTGGCAAGAGCATGAGAAGTATCTACATATCAATGTCCTGGAGATGAGAGCTGTGCTACTAGCATTGCAAGCACTTCAGAGTTTTCTTCCTCTCGGGACTATTGCAATCCACTCAGACAATATGTCAGTGGTGTGGTATCTGAACAAGCAGGGAGGAACCAAGTCTTAACCCCTTTGCGGAGAGGCCATGCGGGTGTGGCAGTGGGCAGTGTCTTCCCAACATTTTCTGGTGGCACCGCACATTCCAGGGAAGTCCAATGTGATTGCAGACAGGCTAAGCAGAGCTATTCTGATGCCTTACGAGTGGTCTCTGAACTGTCAAGTTGCGGAACAGATCTTCCGCAGGTGCGGTCAGCCTTCCTGCGACCTTTTTGCCAGCCCCCTCAATGCCAAATGAAGCAGCTACTTCACGTTGATCCCCCCTCAAGGGGAGTCACCCAGGGATGCTTTAGTCCACGATTGACCCTCCGGTCTACTATATTCCTTCCCTCCGGTTCACTTGCTGTCAAAGGTTATTCAGAAAGTGCAATCCTTGGGAAGCAGAATGATTCTGATTGCCCCACACTGGCCTCGTCAAGTGTGGTTCCCCTTTCTCCATCCCTATCTCATGGATGCTCCTTGGATTCTGGACCCACATCCAGACTTACTGACACACATCAGGGCAGCTGCATCCCTCTCTTCGGACCCTCCGGTTGACAGCCTGGCTACTCCACTTCCATCATTAGTTAGGTTTCATCTTTTTTCGCCGGAGGTGGTTCATATTTTATCTTCCTCTCATAAGCCCTTGACCAGGAAGATTTATTTCAGCAAATGTAAGAGGCTTTCAATCTGGACGCATTCCAAAAAGATTGACCCTTACACAGCTCCAATTTCATCTGTATTTGAGCTCTTGTCTATGCTCTTTAACCAGGCTTCAGCTGCCGCAACCATTAAAATCCAATTGGCGGCAGTTTCTAACTTTCATGTTGCAGATGAGCCCAGCCTGATGGCACATAGACTCTGTAAGGCTTTCCTAAAGGGTACTTTGTTACTTTGTCCTCCGGTATCGGAACCTGTTATGCCTTGGGACTTAATTGTTCTACAGGGTCTTACTTCACCCCCCCTTTGAGCCTGCAGCCACTTGCGATTTAAAATTCTTAACTTGGAAGACTGTATTTTTAGTAGCCAGATGCGTTTTGAACCTTTAAGCTTTATCAATCAAACTCCATATTTGATTTTTCATAAGGACAGGGTTTCTCTCAGACCGAACCCCTCTTTTCTTCCCAAAGTGGCATCAGTCAGTAACCTTAACCAACTATTGAATTGCCAGTGTTCTTTTCCCAGTTCAACCTCATGAGTGGTCCCTGAATCCCTTGATAGCGGTGGAGATCTTCCACCGCTGGATCCATTTTTGCTGCGACCTCTTTGCATCTCCGACCAACTACAAATGCAGCAACTACTTCGCCCTGATTCCCCCTCTGGGACAGTCATCCAGGGACGCTGTAGTCCACGATTGGCCCTTGGGTCTTCTTTACGCATTTCCACCCTTTCCCCTCATTCCCCAGTTTCTGAAGAAAGCCCATTGGTTGAAGAGCAAGGTGATCCTCATAGCACCATATTGGCCTCTACAGATTTGGTTCCCCTTCCTTTGGCTTCACCTACTAGATCGACCATGGATTCTCCATCCAACCCCGGAGGTGCTCTCGCATCCACAGAACCTGATTCATCCCAACTTGAACAGCCTGAAGCTCATGGCTTGGCTACTCCAATTCCCTTGATTGCCAGGCAGAATGATCTTTCTTTACCAGTATGTGATATTCTCATTGCTTCTCATAAGTTTTTCACTAGAATTACTTATCTGAGCAAGTGGAAAAGATTTACCTGTTGGCTGAAAGATAAACAAGTAGACCCTTTTTCAGCACCAGTGTCGATAATTCTAGACTATCTGGCCGACCTTTTTCAATCGGGTCTATCGGCTTCTACCATTAGAGTTCATTTGACTGCAATTTCTAATTTTCATGAGGGCGTCCAAGATTCCTCGCTTATGTCCCATAAATTGTGCAAGACCTTCATAAAAGGTGTGAATCATCTGAAGCCACCTTTTAGAGAACCTATTCAACCATGGGATTTATCATTAGTTCTACAAGCTCTGACAATGTCACCTTTTGAACCAGCCTCTTCTTGTGACCTCAAGTATTTGTCATGGAAAAACTTGTTTTTGGTCACCATTACTTCTGCCAGATGTAATTCTGAGCTTCAAGCTTTATGTATCAAGAATCCATACTTGATTTTTCATAGAGATACACTGTCTCTGAGAACTAATCCGTCGTTTCTGCCTAAAGTGATCTCTGAAATGTCCATTAATCAAGCCATTGAATTGCCAGTTTTCTTTCCCAATCATTCAAACAGAGGAGAGTATTGCCTGCATACCCTAGATATCCACAGGCAAATCCATTTTTATTAAAACAAGACTAAACCCTTTCGTAAATCTGACCAGTTATTTTTGGCCTTTTCTGGACCGAGATTAGGATCTGCTGTTGCTAAGGTCACATTAGCTAGATGGTTGAAGGACTGTGTGACCTTCATTTATTCATAACGTAATATCTCGTTGCCTACTACCATGAAAGCTCATTCAACAAGGTCGGTGGCAACTTCTGCTGCCTTCCATGCCAGAGCTTCTTTACATGACATCTGTGCAGCTGCAACTTGGGCTACGCCTCATACCTTCATCAATCATTACAAATTGGATTTGGCTTTCCAAGGGAAGAGCATCTTTTGGTTCTGTGGTGCTCAGGAATGTCCTTCCATGAGAGCCTCCCAGGAATAGAGGTAGCTGGGGACTCTGTCCCATGCGTAAGGAATGAACGAGGATTAACAATATCAGATAAAGAAGTTATGTCTTGCCATAACGTTCCATCTGTATTGTTATTCCTCGTTCAGTCATTACGACCCTCCCTCCTTCCCCCTCCTGTGGTTTCTAGTGGAACTCACCATCCGTTTCTCTTAGACTATTTGACCAGAGGTAGCCTGTACCTTCTTTGACTTGCAAACTCAATCTGAGGTAACAGGGAGAGGGGGATTGTGGGTAAGAGTTTAGCTCGACAGTGTGAAGCTGATGCGAGCTTGGAAAATGGCCGGCTCGGTTCCGAGGTCGGAAACGATACCCATGCATAATGACTGAACGAGGATCAACAATACAGATGGAATGTTATGGTAAGACATAACTTCTTTTTTGAGTGTGCACACTTATGCAACCAGTGTATTGCACGTTTTTTATTTTTTATATTTTTCCCTAACAGACTTGTTTGTTTTTCAGTTGAATTGTACAGGTTATAGGTCCCATTAAAGGTGGGAAAAGTTTTGAAATGATTTAATGTGGTCTCATTTTTTTTTATACCACAAAAAACTGGCATTTTAACAAGAATGTGTAGACTTTTTATATCCATTGTATTTTCTTATCTTATCTTATCTCGATCTACCTCCCAGATGTGAAAAATATCTTGCAAGCTTTCAGTTAGCATTAATGTTTTGCCTTAAGAAAAAATACACTGGGTAACTTTAAGTAAATAAACTGGGTTCAGGCACCTAGGCGGCACGACACCCCCCTGTGAGACAGCTGGATGTGGACACATGGCAGGTTGGCAGTTTAACTGCAGTGACAAATGCCTGCGGACAATTCCCTGTGGGAATAGAGGAACCCCCTGCACCCTAACCACAGGTGGCCGACACAAACCCCCACAGTGATACACTCTGCACCCCCCTAGAAGCTACCATGTGCAACTTTCAGTGGAACATGTGGCTGGCATAGGATGCCACATGGGCATGAAAGTCGTAATGTGAAACCTGTGTGCTGTGGGCAAAGCCTTTATTAACACAAAATGTAAAGTGATGTGTGTAGTGCTTGGTGCATACTAAACCCAAATATAATCACAACTTGTAGAAATGTACCACAGCACGGAGGAAATCCTGCACATCATTGTAGTCACACTTATGTTGCAAGATGTGCTTTAGGCGACGCTCCCTTACAACAATAGCCTTCCTGCATGGTGTCACAGGCATCCCCCTCAAAAGAGACTCCCGTCGGGTATCTGTAAAGTTCTGTTCCTGCTGCAGAACAGACAGAAGGTCGGATAGCTGCACAGTAGGGTGTCCCAGTAACACCTTCAGCTAACAGTGCCATGCCTCCACCTGGTTATTAGTCCGCGGGAAGTCCATGTCAGAGACATCACACACATTCCAAAACCTCAAAGGGTAGGACGATGGCAGTCGTTGCTGTGCTGAGCAAAGGGATGCATACTTGCGTGGTCGGCCTCGCACATAATGATGGTCCAGAAATACACCAATAGGCTGAGCACAGTCTAGTAACGTAGCCACAATGTCCAGAAATGCAGGGACAACGTCTTCCAGCAGTAGGAATGCCAACGCAATCAGCTTGCGGATGGCAATTGAGAAAGCGGTGTCCATACCATAGAGGGCCACAAGGTGGTTATGCTGGATCTGGCACCAAATGATCTGTGCAAAATGGAATAGGCACCCCTTCATAATACTCTTAGGGAATGCCTTACGGCTGGCACGAATTGCTGCCTTCTCAAAATCAGTCATAATATACTGTGGAGTCAAAGTGCATCCCTGTTCTGCTGCCATACCCTTCAATATCTCCCACATATTGTTGTATGCAGACTCTGACTTCCGTGTCATGAGACAGTACACCAGGGGGACGATCCTTGCTAAGGTAGGGGTGCCAATACATCCATGTAATGTATACAGCTGGTGACATATATCTGCCCATGTGGAGAAGGTGCCATCCCCAAGAATGATGTCAGAGCTGCACAGATCAGTCAGATTCTGTGATGTAGTAAGTAGAACCAAGGAATCAGTCCCATCCATATCAGACCTTCTACGGAGGATAAAGCTGCTACTACGGAGTGGATACTGGCTAACATCAATATCCGCAAGTATAGTTGGAGGTGTGGTCATGGATGCCCGTGCCCTCTGCCGTACCCTGGTTATGCTACGACGCAGGGTGGCATGGCAAGGCATCTCTTGTAGTAGTCATCCGCTGTGCCTAGGCTACTCTGCATTACCAGGCTTGGCAGATCATTGCCGGTTAGCGCCCTCTGCCGCAGTTCTGCGAGCAGTGTAGCCACTTGGGCTGTTGTTGCATCTGGGCCGTGCTGGTGTGGCAGTGATTTCAGCAGTTCTTCCCCCTCATTCTGGCAAACAGTGATGGCACGACCTCTGCAGGCCTTTACTCGCCACTCAATACATGCCCAGTACCGTTTAGGTGGTGCTTCACGCTCCAAATGGTAGAGGTATCCCTCCACTACCAGCATTGGTTTGCCCAGTTGGCTGGGCATTGTGCTGTATCTGTTGCCAAGCTGACCAGGGCTATACAGGTACATAGATTTCATCATGGTAACACCACTTGTTGATGGCATCTCAGTATCCATCACAGCCAGTGTAGCAAGGAACTGGATGTAGACACAACTTCGGTACAGGCCAGTATCACAGTTTGGATATGTTGCTGTACAACACCTTGTGTTGTGCCCTTCTGAATACGCACTGTTTGCCACGATAGTCCTTTGCAGCAGTATACACACCACCTTGCTCGTACTACCTGTCATGCTAGGGATTCTCTATGTGCATTTCACACAGCCGTGCAATTGGCAAGTGAATGTAGTCCAGCAGGAGTCTCCCAGCTTGCATACACCACTGGTTCTGCATGTACTGTACAAGTCCATTTTAACACCCAGCTATTGCTGATAGCCAGTCAGGGTGTTGGGCCCAGCCTCAGTTTCAGTGACAGAGATCACATAAGGATGTCTCCCTGTGTAGCACCCTTTTCTGCCTACTTGTCCCTGCATATGTACGTACCTCAGCTGCAACAACCATTGGATGGGTTTGGCAACCCCCACATTATGGGCATGCTGCCTTGTTGTGGACTTGGAGGTGGGGCAATACTCTTTTGTATCCCATGCATACTTTCCCTCCCCTTTGTGTCTGTGTTCCCTTCTACTGTGGTTGCTTTTGCAATGTTGGGTAGGTGGTCTGTGATTGCTAGGGTTGACATGTGTCCACCTGCCACTGCCCTAGGGTGTCTCTGAAAGGACAGTGCCCTTCTGTTGCAGGCATACCACTCAGCCCCTTGGAGTAGGTAGTCTGGACAAAGCCATACCACTAGTGGTACACATAGGGTCACATTCTGTCTTTGCAAACTTATACAGTGGATACGATAACAGGTTGTACATTAACATGCATATTGTGTAGTGTGAAGTCTGAAACTCTTAATGTCTGTCATTACTTTCTAACTCCTGCACACATTGCTTTGCCACTACTCTGCCAGACAGCCATAATAGTTCTCACTATGGGCCACACATAATCTGCAGTAGTCCGGTAACTCTGCCGAAACTGTGTGATTGGGGTGTATGGGAATGGATTCTTGTGCTGTTGTGTCTTGTGTACGGTGCACATGTACAGGGGTTATCATTCGGCTGCAGCTTCTTTGGCATTTTCTGTCCATCAGCTTCATACAGCGAGATGTACTGTACGGGTTGTGTTTGGGGGTTTGGAATGCTTGTGCATGGGCTACAGGTAAGCTGTTTTGTCTTTCTGTGAGTGTTTGGGTCCCTCTCCACCACTTGTCTTGCCGATCAGTTGTCTAGCGTGGCTGTTTCCACGGTCAGGAAACAGCCCGCTTATTTACGTTAGGGGACATCTCCATATTACCCTTTTTCATACTGCGTGGATTCCCACAGCGTATCTATCTTTCGGCAGCACCGCTCTACGATCTAGCGGTGCTGCGGCCTTCTGCTTTCGGCGTTGTAACTCGCGGGCATTTGTCTTGCGATCTACACACCAGAACCCAAATAAACTAAATTGTGCATTGTTGTATTTAATACATTAATGTATTAGGACAAGTGTTTGCTTAAGTATTCGCTTCCCCCAGTTTCAGTCTTCATTTCTTAATGTACTTTTTATATTCTCTGAACTGCTGGCCAATATCCTTTTAAAACTTAATTGCATTGTACCTCACAGATTTCATTCCAAACACCTGTTTCTTTGAACTGCTTTCTAATATCCATTTAAAAGTTGATTGCCTTGTAGAGTTCACCAAGAGTACCATATTTAAACCTCCTTACAAGTTCCTGCATTTTTCTTTTCTTCTGTCATTTTTGTTTATTTTATATCTTTTTTGTCTTAAAAAGTAGCTGTAGCTTAAACTAAGAACATTAGTACAGAATATCCACCACTGTAAGGACAGGGGAAGTCATTATCTTTTAAATATGTGCACGATATCATCAGTAAACATTTACATTCTTCCCAAAAGCCAAAAATCACAGCATTATGTTACCTTTAACTTGCTTCTACGTGTTATATCCTGCCAAGGATATAACAACTGGACAGCTTCTAAAGCTTCAGGTTATCTTCCATGCACCCAAACTGTCAGGCAGATTAAGCTGAGCTGATTAAAATGCAAGTTTGGGCGCAAATCCCTGCAGGGTTTCACTGCTTCTGTAGAGTGTGCTCCTCTGAGGCTTTTGATGATTGATGGTTGGTTTGTGCTTTCCATTGCTCAGCAGATAAATTCTCTTTGAAGACAACATCTTCCATTTTCTTCATTTTGGCAATGCTTTATTACTTTCCTCTTCAGGAAAGTTATTTTAAAGCTAGGAGTGTTGTGTTTTAACAGACTCTCCTGAGACTGTAATGTACTTTAAATGGAGTAAATCATTTTTTCTTTAAGTTTAAAAGTGGTGTAAAATAACTGAAAACATTTTTCTGTCAGGAAAATGTGCTTAATCTGATGTTGTCCTTTTGATTCTTCCTTAACATATGAGTTACAGATCCGACCTTGGATCCAACTCAGCCACATTCTACAGACTTTGGATACAACTATTGAACTCCTCCCTTTACCCATAATGCCATAGTCCATCCCCAATACCTCAGATCTCGTTTGCCACCATCACACAAGGACATGGATCCTCTCTCACAGTGTACTTTCATGTTTTTTTTTGTTAGCTCCCTTATTTTAGTAATTTTTAAGTACCATTGTTGGTACTCCTTTTCCTTTTTTCCTTCTGTCAGTTTCTTAACTTTTTTGGCAGGGTAGTCTTTGCTACCATTGTTGATAGTTCTCTTCACTGTTATAAAAAAAAAAAAAAAAAAAAAAACTTATTTTTTTTCTTTCTTTCTTTCTACTCTCCTTTGTAGTTTAAATACTGTGGCAGAGAAGCCTACATGCACTTTCTGTGAGCGCAAAATTCTGAATCTGGATGTCAACAGGGAGTGTGTTTACTGTTTAGGGGCAGCTTACCTGGATATGAACTGTACCATTTGTGCTACATTTAACTCCAGGACTATAGCAGACAGATCCACTTCCTCTTCATCCTCCTCTGGGGTTCAACACCCCCCAGCAAATCATCTAAGACTCTGTTGGAGCACAGGAAATAATCTCTACCTAAGTCTTTGAAGACTTCTTTGTCTTCGCAGCCTCCTCAAAAAATACAAAGATCTTCGGATCCAACTTTGTCAGATCCAAAGAGAAAAATTTCAGATCCTAAGCATTCAGAGCTGATAGTCATCTCATGCCTTCCTTCTATTCAACCAACAGATCTGATACCTCTGTATTCGATCCCAGCTTCTTCTCATATACTAAGAACTTGCTTACTCGAGGTTGTTAATCCTATTTATCCTTGGCTCCATTCTCCTCTCATGTAAACTCTGAGGAAGCATTCCAAACCTCATTCCACCACTTCATCTGTCAGGTCGTCCAGGAGTCTGTCTGAAGCTGAAGTGGATAGGATGATGAGGAAGTTCCTCAGAGCTCAGATCCAGATAGGGATTATACCGTCTCTGTCTCCCATCAGACCGGTAAGCCTTCCTGCCACTACCCAAACAGTTGTATCTCTTTCTTTGATGCAGCCTTCAGTTTTGGAGTCCCAGGACTCAAGAGTACCTGTACCCGAGCCAAAGATCATTACATGTTCAACCCTGATGGTTTCCCTGACCAATTCTGCTCCTATTTCTTTGGATCTGGACAAGTCATGGAGTTGAAGCATTGATGTCGTATCCATGTTGCTAGGATCTACTCTGATTATGTCAGATCTATCCATGCACCTCAAAGCCTCAGTGCTAGATAGCTTGGGTCTGGCTCCCTCCTTGAGACATGTTTCTGGAAAAAGTCGTGATTTGCCTGCTGTGGGAGTCTTAGCTCTGGTGTAGCTGCTCATGGCTTTCCTAGTCTGCCTTCGAGGTTGTGAAGAGGGCATTCTCTCATTCAAGGGGTCCAGTCTCTCATATGTCCTTGGATCCTGCACCATTTCCCTTTATGTTTTGAGCTCTGGTTCCATCAGATCTACTCCACAGAGACAGCTAGTACCATCTAGAATCCAGACATTTCCAATGGAAGAACTACCCATCTCTTTGGATACCTCCCCAGAACATCCCACTGGAGAGATTCACTGAAAGAGAACATGTAAAAGGAGGCATATAGATTTCCCTTTGGAATCTCTCACTGAATATACTGACTTCGATGAAGGGGAAAGGTCCCCCAGATCACCTGATGATATCTCATTTGGACACATTTTGGAGGTTCTTAAGCAGAAAGGTGGCCGGTCATCAGATAATCCTTCCCCTGTAGGGTCAGTATTTCTGAAGGCTTTTGGTACTGGCCCATCTATGTCTTGGGTGACTTCTCATCGCCAACTTAGTCTCTCACCAGGCATGGAAGGAACCGGATTCTATTGAGCCTATCATATGCCATCCAGACAAAATTTTAGCTCCTCCAAAGGACAAGCTCCATTGGAGCAAAGGAGTCCCTATTGATGCAGTGGTGTGGTGGCAGCCACAAGAAGGAGCTAGCAGAAGGGAGCACCTCTGTCCACTCCCCTAACAGAGTCCAAGGTGTTGGACATGTTTGGAATGCATGTGTTTGCTTCAGCGAACTTTGCCTTGAGGTCCCTGAACTATTTTGTGCACTTTATGAGACTGCAGAAGGATTTGACCAAGGAAATCTCAAAATCTTGCTTAGAGTCCATGTCCGTCCATGAGGTTGATTTCTCATGTAGCTAAAGACACCTCACAGGCCGCTGGTTCAGGCATTACAGTAAGGAGACATGCCTGGATGCAGTTATGCAATTTTGCGTAACCTTTGAAGTCTTTCATCAATGCTCCTTTTAATGGAACATCCTTGTTTGGTTGTCTGTGAAAGAAATGCTTTCCTGCAGTGAACAGGAAGGAAAGACTCTGCCATAGGGATTCACTTTTCTACCCCTCAACAATGCTTTTCAAGGAATCAAAGAGAAGGCAAAAAATGTGGTTCTGTAAGTCCCAGGAATCTTTCCAGGATTCACGCAGAGATAACACCCTCAGAAACAGAGGAGAGAGTTCTAATGGAAGATGCCATCTTCATGGGAGAGGAGGCCTGCAAAATCAGGGTTTCCAAGATTCCTTTCTGGATATACCCTTTCACTTCTCCTGAAGTGCTTCCCAACTACCCACCTGTAGAAGCAGTATGGGGATGCTTGCCTTGTACCCAGACTCCTAGATTGCTATAAAAAGAAGTTATGTTCTTACCATAATGTTCCATCTGTGTTGTCGATCTTCATTCATTCTTGACTGTTGGCTTCGGTTCGAACCCTCGGAACCAACTCAGCCGTTATATCAAGCTCGTGCCAGCCAAAAACTCTCAAGCTAAGGCTGCTCATACTGCTTCTGTTCCCTTTACCTCAGATTGAGTTTGCCTATTATGAAGAGAAAATATGGAAGCTCTGTCTGAGCAACAACCCTATTAGAACCCCAGGACTAGTTTCAAACATCCAGGTGTCCCTAGGAGGGGGCAGGAGGATGGGATGTCAACAATGAATGAAGATTGACAACACAGATGGAACGTTATGGTAAGAACATAACTTCTTTATCTGAGGTTGCCAATCTTCATTCATTCATTCTTGACTGTTGGGACAGAGTCCCCAGCTACTTTAGATCTTGGGAGGCCCTAAGGAATTATATTCCTGAGCACCATAGAGCCAAAGGATGCTCTTCCCCTGGAGACCACATCTAATTTGTAATGAGTGATAAAGGTATGAGGAGTAGCCCAAGTTGCGGCTGTGCACGTCTTCCGTAGAAGCTGTGGAATGGAAGACTACTGAAGTGGAAACAGATCTAGTAGAATGAGCTCTAACTTTTGTTGGTAAGTCGAGTTTATTCTGACTGTAAATGAATGTAATGCAGCCTCTCAACCATTTTGACAGTGACCTTTGAAAATGGTTTGCCCAATCTAGTCCCTGAAAAGGATAGAAACAGTTGGTCTGATTTTCGAGATGATTCTGTTCTGTCCAAGTAAAAATGTAATTGTCTGTGGAGATCCAACAAATGTAAGCAATACTCTCCTTTATTTGAAAATTTTGGAAAGAAGACTTGGTAAATCTATGGTCAGGTTAATATTGGAGTCTGACACCACTTTAGGAAGGAAGGAGGGAGGGATTAGTTCTGAGGAATACTCTCCCTTTGTGAAAAATGATGTAAGGATGCTTCACACACAGAGCCTGTAACTCTGAAATTCAGTGATAGCTACCAGGAAGAGGGTCTTCCAAGATAAAAACTTGATATCACAGGTGGCTGCTGACTCAAAGGGCTGACGGACTAAACATTGCAAGACCAGGGTTACAACCCAAGGCACTATAGGATCTTTGAAAGGTGACTTCAAATATAGAGTGCCCTTAAGAAAGGTTTTGCAAAGACAGTGAGACATCAAAGAATGATTATCAAATCTGTTATAGAAATTTGAAATGGCAGCTAAGGGAACTCTAATGGTAGAAGTTGAGGCTTCCAATTGAAATAAGGTAGCTAAATATTCCAGGACCTTATCGACCGGAGCTGCGGACGGATCAAAACCATTTTTATTCAACCAGATATTATATCTCTTCCATTTGCTAAGGTAAACTCTTCTGGTAGATGGTTTATGAGAAACCAGAAGTATCTTTTGTACTGGGGAAGACAAATTATTTAGTTTGACAATTACTGGAAGTGGAGAAACCAAGCTGTCAGCTCGAGGTGTTGAAGGTTGGGATGGACGAAGCCCTGAGGATGAGACAACAGATCTGGATTTGGATCCAGAGTCCATGGGTGGTGAACCAGGTGAGACCAGAGAAAGGGAAACCAGATTTGACGGGGCCAATAAGGTGCAATGAGATTCACTTTGCTTCTCAACCGTTGGGCTTTCTTCAGAAATTGGGGAATTAGAGGGATTGGTAGGAAGACATATAGAAGTCCCAGGGGCCAGTCGTGGAGAAGTGCATCTCTCGGGGACTCCCCCCGAGGAGGGACTAGGGCAAGTAGCTGCTGCATTTGTGGTTTATGGGAGAGGCAAATAGGTTTCAGCAAGACTGACCCCATTGATGAAAAATTCTCGTGGCTATGTTGGGATTGAGAGACCACTCGTGAGATCGAAGGATACACCTGCTTTGCTTGTCTGCAATCACCTTGGAGTTCCCCGGGATATGCATTGCTACTAGAAAGTGGGTGGAGGTAACTGCCCATTGCCAAACTCATAGAGAGTAGGATCTGGTTTCCCCCAGTTTATGTACCAGACTGCTGATATGTTGCCTGACTGGATAACAATTGTTCCTGAAGGAAGGGCAGACTGGAATGCTTGCAATGCTAAAAGCACGACCCTTAGTTCTAGGACATTGATATGCAGATTGGCTTCTTGAGGGAACCAATTGCCTTGGACTGTCTTTCCCTGAAAATGCCCCCCCCCATCAGGGAAGTGTCTGTGGTCACTACAGCCTTGGGCTGAAAGGGGTAAAAGAGACAACTCCATAAATTCTCTTCTGGCTTCATCCACCAAGATAAATCCTTCTTGCAGTGGTTCGTTATCAGGATTGGATGAGACACTGGGTGAGTTAACAGTGACCATTGTGACACCAGGAGCCATTGAAGCAGCCTCGTCTGGTCCCTCACCAGGGAGACTAAAGTGATTGTTGCTGCCATGGACCCAAAAAGTTGTAGAACTAGATGAGCAGGAACCTTGTCTTGAGAGAGTATCACTTAAAGATGCGACCTGAACTTTAACAGTCTGTGAAGAGGAAGAGAGGCCATGCAGGATTTCGTATTTAGTTTTGCTCCGATGAATTCTAGATCCTGTTTGGGAGATAGTTGTGATTTTTCTCTGTTGATTGAGATGCCTAAGAACTCGGCAAGGCATAGAATGTAGTCTAAGGTGCAAAGCAGTAGATGCCTGCTGGGGGCGGTGAGGAGTCAGTCGTCTAAATATGGAAATACACGGAATCCCTATAGCCTTAAGTGAGCTGCTACAACTGACTTGCATTTGGTAAATGCCCTGGGACTGTGGTGAGACCAAAGGGCAGTGCCCTAAATTGGTAATGACTGGCTCCTAGCCAGAAGCGGAGATATCTTCTGGAGCATTTGTCCATCTTTACGTGGTAATACACATCCTGAAGATCTATGGAGCACATACAGTCATCTTTCTTCAGAAAAGAAAGGTTAGACTGAACTGTGACCATCTGGAATTTTGTTTGTTGAACAAATTTTATGTAGTACACTGAGGTCTAAGATTGGTCTTTTTTGGCACTAAAAAGAATCTTGAGTAAAATCCGTATCCTGTCTGGTCTGGTGGGACTGCTTGGATGACTCTTTTTTGAAGCAGCTTTTGAATCTCTAGTGCTGCTATATCCCTCTGACTGGGTGGAACATTGGGGATTCGCCTTTATGGTTTGGGAGAAAGGTTGAAGGGAATATGGTAACCTCTGGTAATTATTGTCTGCACCCAGTAATCCGATGTTATAGAGTGCCAGACTGCTTGGTGCAGAGAAAATCTTCCCCTGACTGCTTCCAGAGGTAAGCAATTGGGCCGCCACTTAGGAGCGCTGGTAGGGTTGTCCATAAAAGGAATCCCTGGAACCCTGGTTGCATGGACCCCCTTCCTGCCACGGGAGGAGCATCTTCTCAAAGAGTTCCCCCCTCTGCCCTGGGGGAAATACTTGCCACATGTGTCTCAAAAAGGCCCTTGGGTCTTTTTGAACCACATCTTCCCACTCCTCTGATTCCTAGAGTTAGGTCATTAAGGAGTGGAAAACTGCAGTCCCACAGCAGAAAGGGTCTTTCCATCCTTCTCACACCTGGCTAATGTGTCTCTGACTTTTGGGCCAAACAACGAAGTAACATCCACAGGAGCACTGACAAAGAAAGACTTAAAGGGATCTGCAAAATCACACAAGCACATCCAGGAGTGGCGCCTAACGGCAACGCCTGTACCTGCTGCTCTGGACATCCCTTTGGCTGTATGTGCAATAAGCGACATAGATGAGTTGGAGATCGACTCTAGGGTGGCAAGCTAAGAGACAACCTTATCATGGACCTCATCAGACACTGCTCCTGCCAAGGAATCTGAAAGCTCAGTTATCAGATCCCTTTAGAGTTGAGTGAAGTGTGCTAAGAAATTCAAGGACTGAAGAGCGAAGGTCATTAAAACAAAGACCTGCTTCCCAAATCTGTCCATCATCCGAGACTCTGTTTGGAGGATGAACAGTTGAACTCTCTTCAGCGAGTTCCTTTTTAGTGGCTGCCACCCCCACCATGGCATCCAATGCTAGGCTTTTAGCCAATGGGGCTGATCCTCAAGGTCTGAGAAAATTTTGTCTGGTCGCCAAGGGATTGGTTCTACGGTGTCAGGACAGGACCCTTCCATGCACGCTGCACAATGAGTTTAATTAGTTCATCATGCAGGCGGGGACACCCAAGAAGTAGATGACTGGGCACGAAAAACCTGTAAGAAGACGGATTCCTCAGAAGATGGGTTTGAGGGCTTCCAACTACCCCCTCTTTTTCAGAATTTCCAGGATGTCTCCAAAGGAGACATCTTCGGGGGGTGATCATGGGGACACTTCCCCTTCATCATAGTCTATATCCTCAGTGACCAATTCTTCTGGAGAATCCAGGTGCTTTCTCTTGCATGATCTCTTACAGGGTGGCTCCTCAGGGAGAAGATCTGAGGAGGACTTCGAAGAGAGGGGACCCTGCAATAGGGTATCTTGCTGCTCTTGTGCCTGCTGTCCCGAAGTAGCAGATTGTAACAGCTGTGAGCCAGAGGGTACAAAAAAGTGGCACTCTGACGGGGATGGTACCAACTGTCAGCCTGCTGATGAGACTAGGGCTTTCTCCAATCAGCCATAGATGGTGCCGTGAAAAAATTGGAGCTGATCCAGGGATCCCGGAGCCAGCAGCCAAATCTCAGTCAAATGGGTGTGAAAGCGCCGATGGATCCGAAGACCACAGAGTTGGTTCTAGTACGAAGGTGAGATTCACCATCGGTACTGAAGTAGTGGGCTCCAAGACCTGTGGAGAGGATGAAGGAGGAAGATATATGGGAGTCCTGGGAGAGTAAACCTCGGCTGTGAGAGGGAGGGAGGTCTGAGAGGGAGCAGGAAGACCTCTGGCTGCCAAGAGCTGATCCACCAGTCTAACTAAATCTAGTTCCTATAGACTCCTGCAGGAATGGATGCCATTCCTGAAGGCAATTCCCGTCTTTCTACAAAGGGGCTTAACTGTGTACCCAAAAAGAGGTTTACTGATGGGGGGTATCGAGTACTTAGTATCTCGACATTCGTCACCATGGTCTGCTGAACAGAATGTTGATTGGCAGGGGAAGATGGAACCAAAATATTTGTGGGGGTTACTGTCAGTGCCGAAAAAGTCATCGGCACCGTAGGTGTCTGGGTAGATGTTCTTCGTGTTTCACTGTTGCAGTCATCACATTTGGGTTATCCCTGCCAGGGTAGCCCTCAGCCGGCCCGCATACCAGAGGCTTAGTATTTCTGCGTCAGTTGCTGTTGCTTTAGGACTGATGTTAGGTTGTCAGCAGTATAAAGTAAGGCAGCCAACGCCATTACATCAATCTTTCTTGCCATGGAGCCCAAAGCAGAAGCAGTTCGCACGAGTGCCAGTCGGACACTACCTGAGTTTCGTCTTCCAAACTGAAGCTGAAATCTTCTAAAGCTAAGTACCCCATTGGGGATACTTTTGTTTTGCACTAACCGATCTCAGAAAAAGTTAACAATTGTCTCGCCTGTGGAAAGCAAATACCATACCATGACTTTCATTCTTGCTTTGGTAAGCCATCTGACAGCAGATCTTTTGAAAAAACATAAAGATAAGGACAGAGATGGACCACACAGGTCCAAACCTACTGACGACACTCCCATTAAGGTAGGCTTCAGTTCTCCGGTCCTCAGGCACTTTCGCAGCCCCTGATGCCCACTTCTGTGGATTCGCAGGCCGCTACCGAGACCCTTTTGGAGTCCGGTATGCCGCAAAACTCTATGTTAAGTTGTCAATCTCGCCTTCATTCTTGCTGGATGGGTTCGGAGCCGATCCTCGGCTCCGACTCGGCACTTGCTTTAGCTCGAGAACTCCTTTTACCAGCTTGAGGCAACCCTATATCCCATGATGCAAGGCGGAACTACCTCAGATCTCGTTTGCCGCTTAGCGAAAGAGGTCTCCTTTGCCAGCTGAGGTAAGTTTTTTCTTAGTCAAGTAAGAAAAAGTGTAGTTAGGGGTTTATTTTTCCCTGTTAGTGTTAGTGTAGTCTGTAATTAGTTACAGCTCACCCTATTCCCTATTTTTCAACCTTTTATAAACTTTTTATAAGTTTTGTCTAAAGTAGTTTAGTCAGGCCTAGTCCCTTTCTGTTGTCCCTTCCTGTGTGCTTGTGTAAGGGATTAATTTGTGTGTTTGTTGGGACTGTTTGTGTTCTATCCTTCTAGGATGTCTAAAGAAGGCAAGGTCTCAGGCTTCAAGAAGTGTGACCAGTGCTGTCAGAAAATGTCTCTGACAGACGGTCACACTTCTTGTGTTTATTGCCTGGGGCCTTTGCACCTGCAGGACTCCTGTGCGTTGTGTCATGCTTTTAGCCAGAGAGTCCTGCAGGAAAGGAGGAACAAACTAATCCTCCGAGGTTTACTTAAACCTGAAGGTTCTCCTCCTAAATCAGGGTCAGGAAAACCTCTTAAGCCACCGAAGGTTCAGGCTACAGTGTCCAAGCCTCCTCCGGTGGCTCCGGCTCCGGCTGGAGTCGATACTTCTTCTACTCGAGTAGTGGGTTCGGTGCCGGCCGGCTCCGATACCCTGACTACTGTGGCCTTGTCGGCTCCGGCTGGAGCCGACACTTTATCCAGCATCAGAGCCGAGAAATCCTCGGCTCCATCTGGAGTTCTAGGGACTTCGGCTCCGATGGCTTCGACCCGTAAGAGATCTCGGTCCCCCTCTATTATGAGTATCCATTCGGCTCCGGGATCTCCTCTTTTGTCGGAGCGGAGCCATCGGAGCCGATCTTCGAGATCTTCCAGGCTGTCTGACCACGACTTGGAGAGGGTGGTAAGCAGGCTGTTGAAGTCTCAGGCACTGGCCCAAATGCTCCATAGCCCGTCTCAACAGACTTCAGCTATAGCCCCAATTCTTGAACTTCCTCCTCCGACTCCACACCAGAGTTCGGAGCCGGAGCTTCTTGGGACAGCGACTGTTTCGATGCCGGAGCCGATATATCCTTCGGCTCTGTCGTCCTCGGCTCCGATCTCCTCCTTGAGACCTTCCTTGGAGGGATCCGGTTGTCGGGTTTCCACTGTCGGCTCCGGGGGGGCTAGTGGCATCGGACCCTTGTCCGACCCCGCTCTCCCTCTCGGGGCTTCGGCTTTGGTAAGCTCGGCGCCGACATCGGCCTCGGAGCCTTCTCTCTCCTTGGAGCTGACCATTCCTGTTTCTTCGGAGCGGGTGTGTTCCGGTCTCCCGGGGAGAGGAGCCTTTGAGGTGATGAGGAGTGTCCTGGCCTCTGAGCCTGGTCAACGGTCTATCCCTCTAGCTCCTCCCTCATCAGTGCCTGCAGATGCCTCTTGCCAGCCTCTTGCTCTCAGGCCCAGGGATCCAT
Source organism: Protopterus annectens (assembly GCF_019279795.1). NCBI lineage: Eukaryota > Metazoa > Chordata > Ceratodontiformes > Protopteridae > Protopterus > Protopterus annectens. The sequence continues at coordinate 1,226,180,249 of NC_056725.1, forward strand.
CGCCCCAGGTTTCCCCACTGGGAATTTCCTCCTCTTCCGAGGTTTCTCCTGACCCTGCAGGGGAACCCCCTCGGAAGAGGACGTGTAAGAGGAAACACACAGACTCCCCTGAGTCTACTACATCTGATACCGACTTAGATGAGTCGGAGGGTTCCCCACGGTCCCCTCTGAGGATGTCTCCTTTTCAGACATCCTTGAGCTCCTCAAACAGAGGGAAATTGGCCTTCCATTGACCCCTCCGAGGATGAGTCGGTATACCTGGAGGCTTTGGATCCCGACCCTCCACCTCCTGGGTGTCTCCGCCTTCGACCCACTCATGCAGGTAGTGGCTCGAAGGCGTGGCTCCAGATCCTGTGGAACCTGTCCCCAGGGGACCATCGAAGTTCATTACAGCCCGTCGGATAAACAGTTCCTTTCCAAAGGTGTCTCTGTGGATGCTATGGTGGTGGCGGCCACTAAGAAGGAACTGGCGGATCCTTCAGTACCTGTCCATCCTCCTAATAAGGATTCTAGGACCATGGACAGGTATGGAAAGCGGATGTTTTCTTCAGCGACCTTTGCTATGCGTTCGCTGAATTACCTTTGTCACTTCACCAGGCTTCAACGAGATATTCTCAAGAACTGGGTGAAGTAGTCCAGGATCCTTCTGCTGCTGGGGCTCAGGAAAAGATTGCCTCACAGCTTGCTATCCTGAATTCCATATCTAACTCCTCTATGCGGCTCATATCTTATGCAGCCGATGGAGCGAGCAGGGCCGCAGGCACAGGAGTTGCTCTTAGACGCCAAGCCTGGATGCGGCTGTGTAATTTTGCGGACCCCTTTAAGGCGTCCTTCACTAATACCCCTTTTGACGGTTCGGCTTTGTTCGGGCCTCAAGTGAAGGATACCTTGACCAGGTGTGAGCAGGACGGTAAGACTCTTTCTGCCGTTGGAGTCCAGTTTTCCACTCCTTATAGACCATATCCCAAGGGTCAGAAAGAGGGGAACATGTGGTTCCGTAAAGCTCAAGGAGCTACACGGACACACGTGGTCAGTTTACCACCAGAGGCAGAGGGGGTAACAATAATAGACGCCGCCCTAGAGGCAGGGGGGGGGTCCTCAGAACCAGGGCAACAGGGAGTCTCTTCCTGAGAAGCCCTTTCAGCATCCCTGAGGTGTTGCCCGACTGTCCACCCTTGGAGGCAGTCGGGGGAAGGATTTCACTGTACCCAGTAGCCTGGCAATCCCTATCCCAAGAGAAGTGGGTACAGTTGATTATATCCGAGGGTTACAAGATCCCCTTCGTAAGGTTTCCCGTACCTCTACAATCCCTTCCAGACATCTCACCTGGTCAAAGGGATTTGGCAAAACAGGAGGTTTCAAAACTCCTAGAAAAAAGAGCCGTCCAGACAGTGCCGGCAGACCAAGTAGGATCCGGCGTCTACTCAAGATTCTTTTTGGTCCCCAAAAGGACGGGAGAGTGGAGACCAATATTAGACCTCAGCAATCTGAACAGATTTGTCAAGAAGGCAAGATTCCAGATGGTCACGCTTCAGTCCATTCTGCCCTTTCTGGGCAAGGACAACTGGATGTGCTCTATAGACCTTCAGGATGCGTACTATCACATAAAGATTCACAGGCGCTCCAGGAGGTTTCTCCGCTTTCGGCTAGGGACCAGTCATTACCAATTCAGAGCCCTGCCCTTTGGCCTCACTTCAGCCCCCAGAGTGTTTACCAAATGCATGGCAGTGGTCACAGCTCACCTGAGACGTCGAGGATTCCAGGTGTTTCCTTATTTGGACGACTGGCTCCTCTCCGCCACCACCAAGTGTCAGCTTCTTCAGTCCAGAGACTACACCCTACAGCTTTGCAAGAATCTGGGAATTTCAGTAAATTTCGTAAAATCTTCTCTGCTGCCTTGCCAATCTATCACCTTTATAGGCGCAGAGTTAAATACCGTCAAAATGTTAGCCAGACTAACAGATCAAAGAATTCTGGACATCCAAAAATTTGTTCGGCTTCTGTTACAAAGCAAAAAGATCAAAGCCAGGTTTGTCCTGAAAGTTCTAGGTGTAATGGCTGCGGCCATTGTTCTTCTACCACTGGCTCGCTTTCACATGCGTCTCCTGCAGTGGATGCTTTTCACACAGTGGTCGTATCACAATCTTCCGATGAGACACGAGATCTTAGTAACACAGTCTTGCAGGGCTCATTTGGGCTGGTGGATATCCTCCCCTCTTCTTCATCAGGGCCGACCCTTTGTTCCCCCTCCTCCAGTTGCCACAGTCACCACGGATGCCTCCCTGATCAGGTGGGGGGGGCATTATCAGGGCAGGATGGTCCACGGGACATGGCAACCCATAGAATACCATCTGCACATAAATGTCCTGGAGATGAGAGCAGTGCTTTTAACGTTGCAAGCCCTCGACGACTTTCTTCCCACGGGGACTATTGCAGTACAGATGGACAACATGTCCGTGGTCTGGTACATCAACAAACAGGGCGGAACCAGGTCCTATCCCTTATGTCGAGAAGCTCTCAGACTTTGGCAATGGGCGATCTCTTCTCAGCGGTTTCTGATAGCAACGCACATCTCCGGCAGGTCCAACCTATTGGCGGACAGGCTAAGCAGATCTATTCTGATGCCTCACGAGTGGTCTCTCAATCAATCTGTAGTGGATCAGATTTTTCTGAAGTGGGGCACTCCTTGTTGCGATCTTTTCGCTACCCCTCAAAACAACAAGTGCCCAGACTATTTCACTCTATTTCCCCTTCCAGGCCAACCCCTGAGAGACTCTCTAACCCAGGATTGGCCGCAGGGACTTCTTTATGCTTTTCCTCCTTTTCCATTGATTCCACAAGTCATTCAGAAAGCCACCGTTTTGAGAGCCAAATTGATCCTCATTGCTCCCTTTTGGCCTCGACAGATTTGGTTTCCATCTCTGCATCGTCACCTTCTGGTGCAGCCCTGGCATCTGGACCCAGTTCCGGATCTTTTGATCCACCAGTCAGGTCAGCAGCACCGGGCCGTTCATTCTCTCAACCTCACTGCTTGGTTGCTCCACTTCCTTCCCTAGCCAGGCTACCAATGATTTCTGACTCAGTCAGAGACATTTTAGTGTCTTCTTTGAAGTCATCCACTAGGACTATATATGCTAGCAAGTGGCGACGGTTTTCGATTTGGGCAAACTCCAGAAATATTGATCCCTTTACTGCTCCCATACATTCTGTTTTAGATTTCCTAGCGGAGGTTTTTCATTCAGGATCCTCGTCATCTACAGTCAAAGTACAACTGGCTGCCATTTCCAAGTATCATGTTGGCTTGCATGACAATAACATCATGTCTCATAGATTATGCAAGGCCTTTTTGAGAGGAGTTTTTCTCCTAAAACCACCTATAAAGCATCCTCCTCCGCAATGGGATCTAAACTTAATGTTAGCATCCTTGATACTACCTCCTTTCGAACCATCTGCTTCATGTTCTTTGAAGTTATTGACGTGGAAAACTATATTTTTACTGGCTGTCACTTCTGCTAGAAGGGTTTCCGAGATTCAAGCTCTCTGTATTCGTTCACCTTATTTGGTTTTTCATAAGGACAGGGTATCGTTAAGAACTAACCCTTCCTTTCTCCCCAAGGTTGTATCTCAAACCAATATTAACCAATCTATAGAATTACCAGTCTTTTTCCTAACTATTCTGACAGAGCTGAACGAAATTGCATTTTTGGATGTCCATCGTCAGCTCAGGTACTACTTGCATAGGACTAAACAAATTAGAAAATCGGACCAATTGTTTGTCTCTTATGCAGAAAACAGGTTGGGTCTTCCAGTTTCTAAAGTGACCTTATCCAGATGGTTGACTTCCACCATTTCCTATGTGTACTCTCTCAGAGGCAAACAACTACCTTCTAAGCCAAAAGCACACTCGACCAGGAGTCTATCCACTTCTGCAGCTTTTCAGGATAGACTTCCCATTGATACCATTTGTGCAGCAGCTACTTGGGCCACGCCTCATACCTTTGTTTCTCATTACAAGTTGGATTTGGCCTCCAGAGATAGGGCCAGTTTTGGTTCCACAGTTCTCAAGAGTCTGTTCCATTGAGCCACCCGGGATACAGGTGCTAGGGACAACTTAACATTTAGAAGTTATGTACCTACCATAACGTTCCATGTTAGTTGTCTTCTCTCGCCTTCTTTCTTGCGTCCCTCCCTCCTTCCCCCTGGCCTGGACAGATCTTGAAGAGTTCCTATTAGTTTGTTTCCTCTGGATCTTTGTTATGAGGACTTCTTTTAGGAAACTTTGTTCCTATTTTGGTTAGGATAACCTTTAGCAGGGTAAGTTAGCTGCCAAACGAGATCTGAGGTAGTTCCGCCTTGCATCATGGGATATAGGGTTGCCTCGAGCTGGTAAAAGGAGTTCTCGAGCTAAAGCAAGTGCCGAGTCGGAGCCGAGGATCGGCTCCGAACCCATCCAGCAAGAAAGAAGGCGAGAGAAGACAACTAACATGGAACGTTATGGTAGGTACATAACTTCTAATTTTCGACTAAGGATCCTGTGGTCATCTCTACCTTAGATGGGTCTGGAGCCGCTGTGCAAGCACCGCCTTCTGAGGAGGTCCTTCGCACTACCGATTCTCGACACAAACCGACAACGTCTTTCGTAACTATCGTTCTTTCAAAAACTACCAAGTTTCTTATGCCCAGGTTATGAACCACACCCAAGAAAACGACGACCCAATCTCAGGCACCTGCTTCCTTACCTCAGTCTCAAATGCTTAAAGTGGTGTAAGACCTTATCATGCTGATCAGGGGAAGCCAAGCTACCCCTTACAAAAGAAAAAGAGATCTGTCCCCTGTAGTTTTGTCTGAACAGGAGTCCAATGACTCTGATGCATCTGAGTATGAAGACATATGCAACCCCTCTCTACTTATGAGGATTCTGATGCAGAGGATTCCATTCTTTCAGCCTAAACCTTAAGGGAGCATTTCCAATGGTAAAGTCAAGTCTAAAAAGAGAATCAGGGAATTCTTAGATCTTCCACAGCACAGACCCCTGGCCATCCTCCCAGTCCTGGATGTTGTGGAGGATGTTTTCCTGGAATCCAGCTTGACTCCTGACACCCTCCCCCTTGCACCCAGAAAACCAGACAGGTATTGCAGAGTCCCTGACTCACACAAATTTCTTTTTAAAAATTCTACTGCTGACCCTTTCTCAAGGGCCTAAAGGAATTAAAGCAACCTACTGCTAAGAATCCCACCTCCTCAGATAGGGATTCCCAAGCACTAGACAGATTGGGTAAAAAAGTATACACCTTAGCTACTCTTGCTATCAGAGCACTAAATTGTCAGTTCCATATGCTAAAATTTCAGCAACATACACTGGAACTCCTCAAACAAAAAATGTCTTCCTTTCCTGCTTGTGCAGAATCTAAAGAGTTACAAGAGGTAATGCATTCTGCAAGTCAAGTAACTAAACACACCTTGCACTGTGGTTTTGACACCCTAGAAGCTTCTTGGAGGGCAGCAGTCACCAGTTCTGTCCTTAGAAGGTATGCATGGCTTAAGGAACAGCCCTTGCCAGACCATGTTAAGCCTAAATTGTTGGATGCCCCGTTGCACAAAGACAACTTATTTGGCACTAAGGCAGAAGAGGTCTTAGAAAGGATGGAAGAAAAAGCAAAATCTATGTAGACAGTTAAGGATTTCTTACAGGTCCAGCCACCCAGGTTAAGCAGGCATTGTCCCTCCAAGCACTGGTCCTTTCCTGCTCCCACCAGGTAGGTTCAGCCCATAAAGTAGAAGAGGTGCTTGTAAAGCAATTGCTCGGCTGAAAAACGAACCTCCAGGAACAAAGAAGCCAGCAAAAAGGTGGAATCAACACTCATGAAGATATAATATACATTTATTAAATGTCCATAGGATAGAGGGAATAACCCTACTATCCTAAAAAATCCAGACCGGTTTCGGCTTAATAATGCCTTCTTCAGTGGACAAAGAATAAAACATCCAACAATACCAATATATATACTCAATCAAGTATCATATGAGAACACCTAAAGACAAGACATTGGTCCATCAAAATTGGTCATTAAGACCAGGTGGAAATAAAGCGCCAAGCTTAACAATCCATTTTCGTTCTTTAAAGTTAAGTAACTCATGCCAACCTGACTTGTCCCTGCAGTTACCCCTAATACAATCTATAACAGTAAATAAAAAAGAAGCTGAATGGTGCTTAAGAACATGTTTGTAAAGTGCGTTATTCTTACGTTTATTTCTTATATCACTAAGATGTTCCCCAATTCTCAAATGAAACGGCCTGGAGGTTTGCCCTACATAAAATGAAGAGCATGTGCATGTAACAAGATAAATAACCCACTCCGTGCTACAGTTGGCCCAAAAATCAATATTAAAAATCTCAGGAGTATTCCGACTGCTAAATTCTCTAGTTTTTTGAACCCGAATGCAATATGAACAATGACCACATGGTATACAACCAAAACCTGGTCCTCCTATTAAGGAGAATTGCGTGGAAGCTTTGGGATCAACAACAGCCCTCTTGTAATGACTAAACATTGAGCCTAGTGTTTGTCCTCTCCTAAATGAGAATGAACATCTATCCCTCAAGAAAGGGTACAATTTTTCTTCAGCCATAAGAATATTCCAATGTTTATGGATAATATTCATAAATCCTCTGGTGTTTCGTCCATAAGTGGTGACAAAACGTACCAGCTCATTGGAGTTATCTCTATTTTTAACTTTGTAACATAGCAAATCCAACCTATTTTGTTTAGAAGCCCAATTTTTGGCAGAGCTAACAGTACCTGGACAATAACCTCTCTCCTTAAACCTACAAACAAAGTCATCCCAAATACGAGCAAAAGTATGTTAACTAGAACAAATCCTTCTGGCTCTAAGGAATTGAGATTTTGGGATGTTCTGGATGATATGTTGTGGGTGGAAGCTGGTAGCATGTAAAAGGGAATTGTGTTCAGGAAATTTCCTATATAGAACTGTAGACAAAGTGTCATCAGTATTTCTACTAATCTCAACATCAAGGAAAATCATCTTGGATCTATGATAATTTGCCTTGAATTCAATTCCCCATACATTATCATTAAGATAGTCAACAAATTCTTGAAGATAAACCTCATCAGCCCTCCACACCAACCAACAATCATCCAGATAACGTCGCCAAATATCCATTTCACACATATAGATATTGTGGTTGGAATCATAAATCATGACCTCTTCAATATAGGCCATGAATAGGTATGCATAAATGGGTGTTCCTTTAGTCTGCCAGAAACATCGGTCCTGAATATAAAAAACATTACTGGTCAGAACATATTCCGCCAAACATACCAGGAAGGTGTTAAATCCAGGTTTATAAAGGCCAGATCTGCCCAATCAGTAATCCAGGGCCTGCAAGCCCGCCCAATGTGGAATATTCGTGTAGAGAGAGGTAACATCCAGGGTACATAATAACCAATGAGGCTCAAGTTGTATATCATTAATAATATCCAAAAACTGGGTGGTATCCTGAATCCTTGCTCTGATAGATGAAAGCAAAGGTTTCAAAAAATATGTCAGATATTCAGACAAGGGTTCTGTCAAGGACCCACATCCTGAGACAATCGGTCTCCCGGGTGGGTCAAGGGCATCTTTATGTATTTTAGGCAACAGATAAAGGTACTGTTTCTTTGGAGAGGAAACAGTAAGTTGATTTTTATCTACCTGTGTTATAATACCTTCCTCTGCTGCCTGTGTCAAAAAAGACATCTGTTCACACCTTCACCAAACATTACCACCTGCCTATCTTCTCCAAAGCCAGGGCAGGGTTTGCCTCTGCAGTCTTGCAGGGCATCCTAGCCAGCCCCCAGTTTCCTTGACTGCCTCCACCCTTTTCCTCTGGTTTGGGAATCAACCCAAATGTGATGACTGCTGCAGTGAAACACGAACAACATAATACAGTTGTGTACACTTACCATAAATGTAGATGTTCAAGTGTATTCACTGTTGCAGTCCTGGTTTCCCTCCCTCCCTCCATCCCCCCCTTCTTTCTTCTCTTTCCTTACAGGGGACATATTGGTACTTACTTTCTACTAATGGGGTCCTTCCACCAGAACCTGGGCCCCACTTGGGGGCTCCTGACAGGTTAGGGCAAGAAAAACTGATGTAATGGCATCGGCTGCCTTAATTTATAGTACTGACGACCTGACGTTACTCCTGAAGTGACAGCAACTGACGCAGAAATACTAAGCCTCTGGTATTCTGGCCGGCGGAGGGCTACCCTGTCAGGGCTAACCCAAATGTGATGACTGCAACAGGGAATACACTCGAACATCTACATTTATGGTAAGTGTCCACAACTGTACTTTTCAATGATACACATCACTGTGGGAGATTTAACCGGTTTCAGTGCTGGAGCAGAAGTCAGTGCAGATTTTGGAACTTTAGGCTTTGATTTCGATGAATGAGTTGAAACCTGAGACATTGTAGTCTTAGATTCGTGTACCTTGGGGAAGATTTTACCGAATGGCTCCATTTTCATTATTCTGTCTTTGGAGATTTCAAAGTCTCTGCCTCAGAGAACTTCACAAAGTGGGCATTTTAGTAATCCCTTAAGAATTAGTTTGTTTCACCTTTCTGCAAGAGTTCGAGCACTGAAACCCTTGCGGAGTTTGCATGGAGGTTGGATTTCAAAATGAGGGACACCCAAGCAATAAATGCATGAAAGATGTCCATCAGAATTGGGCATCTTCCTGCCATAGTCCCTATATTGTTTGAACCCAGTGGTTCCTTTCTGCTTTTCTGCCATTTTTCTAGTCAGAAAATGGTATGTTGCACACGCGCACACATGCACACACACATACACACGCACACACATACACAGGCACACACACACACACACACACACACACACACACACACACACACACACATAATCACTCGTCAAACAGGAAAGGTAAGAATAAAGTTGTTTGTTTTTTTTTAAATATACCAACAATGGTTAGTGAAGGTTACCCAAAAAGGAGGGTAAGAGAAAGTAAGATGAGATGGAGGGGAAAGGAAAAAAGATACCAGCGATGGTATAAAAAAATTACCAACAGGTAGAGGGAAAGGAGGGGCCTATACCAATGATGGTAAATAGATACCTAGAGGTAAAACATGGGATAAAGGATAGATACAGAGTCACTCACAACCAACGAGAACCTTAGAAAATAAGAAATTGAAGAGACTAGCAGAAATAGGTAGAAAGATAGTTATATATAACCAAAAAAACTTAGCACTTAGCTGAGAGCATGGCTGATGCATCCGATTTTCTATGCAGCAAACAAGATCTAAGGTAAAAGGGAAGAAAGGCAGTATGGGTAGCCTTAGCTTGAGGGTTTTTGGCTGGCGTGAGCTTGGTATAATGACCGAGTCAGTTCCGAAGGTCGGAACTGAATCCAACAGTCAAGAATGAATAAAGATTGACAACATCAGATCAAAAGATTCTTGGATGCTAAAAATAATATTCAGAGGTTACTTTACACCATTTTCCCAAATGCCCACTTCCAAAATAAGAAAGCTTCCTGACATTTCACCCAATCAGAGAGAAGCTGCAGCTTATGAAATTTAGAAGCTGCTGGACAAAAGAGTCCTCTAGGAGGTCCCACCAGACCAGAGAGGACTTAGAACTTATTTAAGGTTCTTTTTAGTGCCAAAGAAGACAGGCGACCTGAAACCAATTTTACATCTAAGCAACCTGAAATAATTTGTTAGGAAATTAAAGTTTTGGATGGTCACAGCTTAGTCCATTCTGCCTCCTGTACACAAAGATGATTGGATCTGCTTAGTTGATCTTCAGGAAGCATAGCATCACATCAAAATAAACAGATGCTCCTGAAGACACTTGCGTCTTTGGTTGGGACTCAGTCGCTATCAGTTCAGAGCCTTGCCCTTTGGACTCACGAAAGCCCCCAGGATGTTTACCAAGTGTATGGCAGTGGTAGCAGCTCACCTGAGACTGCAAGGATTCCGAGTGTTTACATACCTAGACCACTGGCTTCTCACCGCCCCGACCATGCATCTTCTAGAACAGTCAAGGGACTATTTGCTCCAGATATGCCAGTCACTAGGCATTACTGTCAATGTTTCCAAATCCAAATGGTTACCAGTACAGAGCATGGAGTTCTATGATGCTGATATCTACACAATAAGTCAGATTGCTTCTTTATCTCCTCATTGTATATGCTCAATCAAGTCAGAAAGTCATCAAATTCTTTCTCAACCTGCTGCTTCTGCCAGACTTGTCCTTCAGACCCTAGGTTCCATGGCCGTGTCTCTAGTATTATTCCCATTAGCACATTATTAGATGCGTGTTCTTCAGTAGACTGTAGCTGTTCAGTAGTCCTTCCCAAAAATACACTCCTCTCCCTCAAGAAAAAACTGTCCATAAACACCAAAACCAACTGGAAAAAGGGACCACGAACACTACAGGATTTGATTCAACATGAAAAAGGTTTTATTCTGGTACCTCGGCCATTCGCCTTCTTGTAATAATTAAACTCATCAAAACCTGTCCAATTTATATGCCTGATACTTCAAATTTGGCCAATACGGCACCATCAATTACACAATTAAAGTGTTTAAACATTTAAAGTTATAATAGTACCAATTACTAAAAAGCAGAAACATGCAAAACAACAATATAAAAAATCATATGAATGCTAATTAACTACATACTAAAATTTATTAACACATTACTATCAAAAGATTTTTTAAGCCAATACAGTTTCTGTTGTGTGTGTGTATATATATATATATATATATATATATATATATATATATATATATATATATATATATATATATATAAAATGTGCATAATTATTAAATGCTCAAACTTTTATTTAGTTCATCCAATACAGGAAAATTCAACTGTATAGGGTTATATTACTATCTAAAATTCATCCCCCTAGTTCTGTAATTTATGATCTTTCTGCAGGGTCTATAGTAAAATCACGAAAATTTACTTACCCGAACACCTAAATGCCAACACATATTCCACAAACTGCAAATACACCGAACACCCAAAACCACAAAATTCAAAAACTCGAATGTCATAGTTGTCCCATCCCACCGCCCGCTACATACTACCTACACAAACAAACTAAATAAACCACATACATACAATAACCAGAACCCTACTTCTAACCCTAAACTAAACCCTACTTCTAACCTTACACTAAATCTTGCATATACCTCCATGTATGCACTTAACTTAACCCACACCCTAATCCTAAGGTCTGTAACTATCGCACACTTACCTTAAAAATCTTCCCCAAACAAACAAAATAATCCACACACATACACTTAATAATACCCTACTTCTAACCCTAGACTAAATCTAACATACGTTACCATCTATGCACTTAACTTAACCCGCACCCTAACCCTAAGGTCCGTAACTATCTCACACTTAGCTTACGGAGCTATACCCCAGAAGAGCCAACCATGACGATTCGACGTTTCAGATTTCGTGCTTCAGGACGATCGATGTTTTCACGGTTCGATAAAGACGTGTCGGCGTTTAGGTATTCGGGTAAGTAAACGTTCATTCTTTTAATATAGACCCCATTCTGCATTTTAATTTATTCAATTCCCTTTTAAAGTTCCCACCATCTGTGACATTAGGTCATGCTAAACCACTAAAAAATAAACTTTTTGCTACTCCCCCATGTGCTGATGCAAAATGACTAGCAACTGGATTATCCAAGTTCTGTCTCCACGTGTCCCCAAAGTGTTCTAATGTACATACCCTCACTTTCCTCTTAGTTTGCCCGATATACCAACATGTTTTAGTGCATCCAGATCCAGTGATGTAAATAACACCAAAAGAATTACAACTAAAATATTCTCTAGCTCTGTACCTCCTACCATTAATTAGATTGCCATCCAAGTTTCTAACTCTGCTGCACAGTGAACAATTACCACAGTCATGCGTCCCCACTATACCTTGTACATTCGCTTTCATGTTGTCCCCCTTCAATAATTCCCTTAAATTACTGCATCTGCTATAAGAAAAAGTGATGTGTTTTGGAAAAAGGTTACCAACAAACACATCATCACTAACCATATACCACAAGTTTCTAAGTATATTTTCCAAAGTTTTGGAGAAGGGAGAAAATCTAGTGACAAAAAATAATTTCTCCCTTCCATTTTCAAACCTGTCCATATACCTAGTATTTTTTCCTGATCTACTATTAGACCCTATGACTTTATTTCTAGCTTTCACAAAATCTGCGGTGGTGGTGCTGCGGTAGCATTGTCGCCTCACAGTAAGACACTGTCCGGTTTGATTCTCAGCTAGAGTCTTCTGTGTGGAGACATGCATGAATAGGTGTACCTTCATTGAAGGTTGTGCGTCAGGGCTGGCAGCTCGGCACGTAAAAATCAACTGCCAATCATTAGCAGACCGGAGTTCCGCTGTGGCAACCCCTAACCGGGAAAAGCCGAAAGACACAGCAACAACAACAACTAAGGTCTGTTCTGGGTACCCATGCAGAATCAGTCTGTCATGTACCTGATTCAGATAAATATCTGCCAGTTTCTTGTCTGAAGTATTGAGATAAATTCTCCTGAATTCTCCATAAGTCAGCGAATTAATTAAATGAGGGGGGTGCATACTGTTAGCATGTAAAAAAAACTATTAATCGAGGTAGGTTTCCTATAGGGTCTGTGTTGGATCCTAGCTTCCATGTCTACATAAAATTCTACATCCAAAAAAAAACAAATTATGGGGACTCCCAATTCCAAGTAAATTTTAAGCCATAATGATTATCAGTAATCTGTACCATAAATCTCACAAATTCCTCCTGACTACCGCTACACACAAATATTAAATCATGAATGTATCTTTTGTAATAAATCATATTTCTAACAAAGTACTCATTCAAATACATGAACTGTTTGCCAAAATCACCCATGTAAATAACAGCATAAGTGGGAGCAAAAGCTGCCCCCATTGCTGTCCCTCTCATCTGTAAGAAAAATTCATCCTTCCATTTGAAATAATTATGATTCAAACAGAGTTCCAAAATGGACAAAAGAAAAGATGTATGAGGCCCTTCTCCCATAATCTTAACCATGGCTTCCAACCCCCACCTGGTCTCAGTATTAGTGTAGAAAGCATTAACAAGTTGGTTTTGGTGTTTATGGACAGTAGTCTGTCCCAGTCAGACCTACCCCGGTATGTAAAAGTCATATTCGCTGGTGGATCCAGTCAAATGACATTTAAAAAGGTCACCCCTTCATCCTGTCTCCCCCAATAGCCACAATAACCATAGATGCCTCCCATCTGGGGTGGGTAGTGTATTTCTTGGGAAGGACAGTCCAAGGCACATGGTCCCACCAAGAGACCAATTTGCATATCAATGCCCTGGGGATGAGAGCAGTCCTAGTAGAGTTGCAGGCATTTCAAGATGTTCTCCCTCAATATGTCTGTGATCTGATCCATAAATAAACAAAGAGAAACTCTGTCTTTCCTCCTCTGCTGAGAGGCTATGAGAGTGTGACAATGGGCAGTCTCTTCCAACAGCTTTCTAGTAGCAAAGCACCTACTGGGAAATACAACGTACTAGCTGACAAGCTCAGCAGGTCCATTCTGATGCTTCATGAGTGGTCTTTCTCGCCTTTACACCTAGCCCCCAGTACCTCTGATTCCAAAATTCATACAGAAAGCCAGACAGTTGAAGAGCTTGGTTATCCTCATTGCCCCCATCTGGCCTCACCAGGTCTGGTTCCCCTTCTTTTGGTTCTTTGTTATCCTCCTTGGATACAGGACCCCAGTCCAGTCCTCCTGCCACATCCCTAAGGAATAAAACATCCCAGTATCCCAGCCCTTAAACAACTGCTTGGTATCTCCCATCCCATTAATAGCTAGACAGCCCAAGCTTTCTTCTCCTGTTCGTGATGTACTTTTGTCCTCACAGAAAGTTTCCACTAAGGGAATTTACAAGAGCAAGTGGAAAAGATTCTCAGTTTGGGCCCTGAAAAATGTCATTGATCCCTTTACTGTTCCTGTTTCTTTTGTATTGGAGTTTTAGCTTTGCTTTTTAAAGAAGGCGCTGTTTTTTTCTACAATCAAAGTACCGTTGGTAACCATATCAAATTTTCACTCAGGAGACGATGCTTCTTGCTTGGCTGCTTCCAAATTATGAAAGGCTTTTCTGAAGGGCACTTTTCTGCTCAGACCCCAGTGAAAGATCCATCACCTCCCTGGGATTTAAAAGTAGTACTTCAAGTCTTAACTCAACAGCCCTTTGAATCTTCAGCAAAAATTGACTTACAATTCCTGTCTTGGAAAATAGCATTTTATTTTTAGTTACTTTTACTTCTGCTAAAAGGATTTCCAAACTCCCGGCTCTTTCACCAAAAGCTGCTTAAATTGTTTTTCATAAAGACAGGGTTACCTTGTGAACCAGTTCTTCTTTCCTACCAAAAGTGGCTTCTGAATCAAATATAAATCAAACCATTTATTTACCAGTTTTCTTTCCAAAACATTTGAAAAATGGAGTATACATGTTACATATTTTATATATCCATAGACAACTACATTTCTACTTAGAACAAAAGATTTCAGAAAAATGGACCAGCTGTTTGTCTCTTTTTCACCTAGTCAATAGGGTTACCCAGTTTCTAAAGTTACATTGTCCAAATGGACAATTAATTGCATTTCCTGGATTTATTCTCAACAGGGCCACTCCCTACCAAAAACACCTAAGGTCCATTCAGCTAGATCTATGGCCACTTCATCTACCTTCTGGTCTAAAACTTCCATTAACAATATTTGTGCAGTAGCCACCTGGTCTAATGCTCATTCTTTTATTACACATTACAAATTGGACATAATTTCCAGAAGCAGAGCTGCTTTCAGTTAAGCAGTTCTCAGGAGTATCCTTCCATGGGGACCACCGAAGATTTATGTAGCTGGGGACTCTGTCCCATACACTGAGGAAGAATGAATAGGACAACATCTTGTATTAAACTTATGTACTCACCATGACTAGGTGTCTGTGTTGTCCATTTTCATTCTTCCTCAACTCCCCTCCCTCCTCCCACTTCCTATCATCTTCTGGGGTGACCTGATGGGACTTTGGAACCTGTAGTTCCAGGTTTGAGCCCTGGTTTAATTTCTCTTCTTTTCTGTTTTTATATACTGAGACTTTTAAGGAAGCAAACTCGATCTAAAGTATTGGGGATGGACCAGGGCATTATGGGGTAGAGGGAGGAGCTCAAGAGTTGAATCCGAAGTCAGTAGAATCCGGCCAAGTTGAATCCGAGATCGGATCCTTAACCAGTATGTTTAGGAAGAATGAAAATGGATGCCTAGTTATGGTGAGTAAATAATTTTTTTTCTTTTGTGGGGCTTGCATTGTATTTTAAAGTGTATTTTACTGTGTTTTTTTCTGTCATAAATGTAACTTTTGTGGATTGGTATTGTTTCCTGGTATTTGCTGCTTGTCTTCTCCTGAAAAGAGGCACCATTTTTGGCTTGACCATGGAAGAGACTACCAGTCTCACAGTCTGTCTTTCTTACAGCCACAAAAGAAAAGGTTAAAGAAACAGCTTTTGTCACCACATCAGACTAGCAATTTGCCTCAGCCACAGGTGGGTGACACTGCTGTGGGCATCTGTTGTACTTTAGATTACTCCTCTTTTACCATGGATCCCTCTGGTATAGCACCTACAGCCACTGTGGACCAGAGGTTTAGCCAGGTCCTCCATGGATGTTGGAATCCCGTCAGTTGGCAAGGAAGGGACACTCTTGTCAGTCCTGGGAGAGGGAACAGAGTGTCACAGTCTGTCTTTCTTGCAGCCACAAAAAGAAAAGGTTAAAGAAACAGCCTTTGTCACCACATCAGACTAGCAATTTGCCTCAGCCATAGGTGGATGACTGCTGTGGGCATTTGATGTACTTTACATTACTCATCTTCTACCGTGGATCCCCCTGGTATATCGCCTACAGCCACTGTGGACCAGAGGTTTAGCCATGTCCTCCATGGATGTTAGAATCCCCTCAGTGTGTAAGGAAGAGCCACTCTTGTCAGTCCTGGAAGGGGGAATAGAGAAGGCTTCCCTGGGGAAGCAGCTGCTGTTAGTAACACAGTTGGCCCCATTTTTCTGTCAAAAAGAAAGAGAAAACTAAGCATATATCTACTCCTCCTCAAATTTCTTTGAGCAGGAGAAGTTTACTGTGTCTGACTCAGGGTTTAATTCAGGCTATTTATCTTTTTTGTAAACTAGATTCTTGTAAAGAAAGAGGAATTCCTGTTTTCTTGAAGAAATTCAGGATTCTGAATCTGAACGAGAAGATGCAGGGACAGATACATTTTTTTCCATCAGATTTTTGATTCAGACTCAGAGGAGAGCTCAGGTTCTGATTCTCTCTGTGGGGCGTTCTTTTTCTCTTACACTGTTGGAAGAATGTGCCAGTGTTTTCTTTGAGAGAGCAATGAGGTTTCTCAGTCCCAAAGAAAATATTATGAGTTGTTTCAGAGGGCTTTCCTAGAATCCACACCCATTCCTCCTGTTCTGTCTTCTTTAGAGTATGTGTGTTACTGCCTGCAGTTTTCCTGATAGTTAGCCAGCTGCTCTTAAAAAAGCAGATATGATGTATAAAATTCCTCAGTCTTTTAAATTTTAATACACTATTCCCAAACCTGACCCAAAAACTATAGCGTTAGTTGATTATACTGCTGCTAAGCACATAGTTAATTACAATCTTACTGTTTTATTTTATTTTTATTTTTATTTATTTTACATTTGTTGACCAGGATAGTCCGACTGGATAATTGTCCATTTTCAGCGGAGGCCCGGGGAGAAAAGCTCCAAGGTAGACAGATACAGCAATAACAAAGAAGGCATAGTACAGATATGGTATTTACAAAGAATACATAAGCAGACATGAATAGACAATTTCACAAGTTTGAGTTACCCCTGGTAACAATCGGGGGGAAATGAAACAGTAGTTTGATTAATTGATTATTCACATTCATGGTGAGAGTTAGCCAGGTTTATTACAGTGGCAAAGCCAGTTTAGTGCTAGATGTTGTTTGAGTTTAGCTTTAAATTGGCAGAGGGAGGAGAGCAAAGTAATATCAGCCAGTAGTAGGTTCCAGGCTCTGCCTGCAGAGTTTGCAAAGAGGGAATCACCGGCTACACTGTTAATTTTGATTGTCTGAATTAGTAATCTGTTTGAGGATCGAAGCAGTCTTGGATTGTTGTAGGGGTGATAATATTTTTAAGAGCTGGTGTATTATCTGGATTATAGAGGATTTTATTAGTAATAATCAGAAGGTTATATTGCATTAGACTGGGAAGTTCTAGCCACCCAAGCTGTTTAAGGTTGATGCAGTGGTGTATTCTAAAAGGCAGGCCAGTGGCAAACTTGGCAATGTGATTGTAACAGGTTGACAGTCTATTAAGTACAGTCTTGTTTAGATTAGAGAGAAGGGGGGGGAAGCATATAGAAGTGTTGAAAGCAGGTGAGAGCGAGCTATGGCAATCTTAGCTGGAGGGGTTAGGAAGGCTTTTATTCTGTACAGTGACCCAAGTTTTTCATTGATGGTCTTGATCGTTTGGTTTACGTGAAGGTCAAATTTTAGGTTATTATCGATAATGACTCCTAATAGTTTTGTAGAGGGGTCGGGGATTATTATTGTGCCATCTTTTGCATTTATGGTGAAGGTAAAAGCAGCAGACGTTTATGTTGGTGAGAATAACAACATTTTAGTTTTTTTGGGATTTAGCAACAATCGACGTTCAGAGAGCCAGTTTTCTATAGTATTAAAGGTGGACTGGGTGGCAGACCTCAGGTCTGAAGGAGATGTGGCTGAGCAAATCAGGCTGGGGTCATCAGTGTACTGGATACAGCTGACATGTGGGATGACTGTATATAAGTTGTTAATAAAGACGGAAAACAATAGGGGCCCTAATATAGAGCCTTGTGGTACTCCAAGGGTGTTAGTTAATAGGTTCGAGAGCTTGTTCTGCCAGACAGCAGCCTGCTGCCTACCATTGAGGTAGGATTTAAACCATTGAATGGCATTAGAATGCAGACAGAAAGATTGCAGGGTTTGAATCAAAAGTTGGTGATCCACCATGTCGAATGCATTAGAAAGATCAAAGAAGAGGGCTGAGGATATGTGATTATTTCTATGATTATTATTTATGATATTGGTAAACGCTAGTAGGGCTGAAGTTGTGCTGTGGTGTGGACGGAAGCCGTGTCAGGTATTGGCCCTGAGGTGATTTTGAATTAGGTGGTGCATGAGTTGTTTGTGTATGCATTTTTCCATAAACTTAGCTAGTGGAGAAAGTATAGCTATTGGTCTATAATTGGAAAATTCAGTGGAGGAACCTCCTTTAATGTAGTGGGATTACATAGGATGTATTCTAAATGGTAGGAATTTTAGCCTCTGCTATGGTACGATTGATTAGTATTGATACTGGATAGGCAATGGCATCAGCTGATTTTTGAAGGTATTGGCAGGTAGCTGGTCAGCGGAGAGTGTGGTGGGTTTTAATTTTTTGATCAAGGTACGGATAAGTGATGTGGACACTGGTTGGAAGCTGAACAAGAGTAGGCTTACAGAGGTGGTGCTGTCAGGGCCAGGGGAGCTAGGAGGTAATTGGCTAGCTAGGGCTTGAATTGTCTCAGTAAAGAAATGGTTAAAACTGTGAGACATCCTCAGGGGATTTATCAATGGTAACAGCTGGGATAGGGGTAGACATTTTTCCAGGATGAGTAGTTCTGATAAGGAAAGGGACATTACTGGTAGGTATGGGAAAATATATACTTATGCAACTTTGATTTTCAGAATTTTGAATTGTCAGGCTGATATTTTCTGACAAATTGTGAAAGTATGAAGCATCTTTTACCTGCATTTTCTTCTTGTGAAGAAAAATCTGCTTTAACTTCTGTTGCAGAGGTCACTACTTATTGTTTGCATTTTGTGTATGACTCAGTTGATATTTTTTCCTAAGGCTCTGGCCACTGATACTGTTTTGTCGGGGGTTTCATGGCTGCATGCTGAGATACTCTCTAATGATAAAAATTAGATTTTAAATTTTCCATTATATAGAGACTTAGTGTTTGGCCCCTGTGTTGCAGAGGTGATCAAAAGTGTAATGAAAGGGGCAAGCTGATTCAAGGAATCTTTTAAGATTTTCAGCTCTCCTTTTCCAAATTTTCCAATGGCCAATGGATATTCTAGCTCTTCATCCATTTTTGGCAAAAAATGAATAAACAGAATCAACAAAATGCAGATAAACAGATGTTTAAGAAGAAATGGTAAGGGGGGATGTTCTTCGTGTTTCACTGTTGCAGTCATTACATTTGGGTAATCTGCTGGCAGGTTGCCCTCAGTCGGACTGATTAACAAAGTCTTGGGTCCTGCGTCGGTTGCTGTCCCTTCTTCCATGACTTCAGGGGTATAAAACATGCATCCAATGCCATTACATCGGTCTTTCTTGCCATGTGGTGCCCAAAGCAGAAGCAGTTCGCAAGTGCCGGTCGGCCAACTCCTGAAATTTTCGTTTTCAAGTTTAGAACCGAAGTCTTTAACTTAAATCTAAGTACCCTATTGGGGAAACTTTTTCTTGCTCCTTACCGTCCAGGTTTCAGTCCCAGGGGACTCTCAGAACTAAGCAATGGGGGACCTCCACTTCCAAATCTGAAAATAACAAGACACCCCCCTGTGGTAAACAGCGTCAGTGACTTCCTTTTAAAATTACCAAGCACTTACCTTTTAACCGCCCCTTTGGGGGGAAAGATTGCTCTTCATGCAAAGAACTGAGAACTCATAACCCAGGACAAATGGGTTTTAAATATAGTGTCCCAGGGTTACAGATTTCATTTCCACACATTGCCAACACCAAACGGGTGGCCAGACTTGACTCCAAATCAGTGGGCAGAGGCTCAAAAACAAGTACTTTTCCTCTTAAACATGGGGGCTATTCAACCAGTACCAGAAGAGGAAAAGGGACAAGGTTTCTATTCCAGGATTTTTCTGGTACCCAGAAAAGACAAATCATGGCATCCAATTCTGGACCTGTCTACTCTAAACACCTTTCTGGACTTTCCAAAATTCAAGACGCTGACTCTTCACCAATTACTTTCTATGCTAGGCAAAGATGCCTGGTTGGCAACTTTAGATTTAAAAGAAGCATACCTGCACATCCCAATCAGGGACCCTTGCAGAAGATACCTATGCTTCAAAGCAGGCTACTTGCATTATCAGTTCTCTGCACTGCCCTTTAGCTTGTCTCCTGTGCCCAGGGTATTCACAAAGTGTCAGCCTCCAGTTATTGCTTTTTGCAGGCAAAGAAATATTCAAATATATCCATACCCGGACGATTGTCTAATTCAGGTAGAAAACCAGGGCATACTTCTAAATCATCTGGCGTTTGTAAAAAGGGTTCTAACTTGTCATGGATACACCATAAATGAAAATAAAACACAACTGGTACCCTCTCAACAAATTACATTCCTGGCTGCAAGCTTGAATACAACTGCCCAGATGGCTTTCCTCACGCCAGAGAACCAAATTCATTTGGTAACTTACTTCAAACAAGTGACCACAAAAACCCTGCTATCTGCAAGACAAATACTGCAAGCCTTGGGGTTCATGGCCTCCTGCATTCTTCTAATTCCATATGCAAGACTGCATATGAGGAAACCACAGTGGTACTTAAAAAGTCTATGTAGTCAACATTGTCACAGCCTGGAAACAATGATTCCTATCATACCTTGCCTATGCCTGGAAGTCCTATGGTGGGCAGAGGCCTGCCACCAAAATAAGGGACTGCCATTCACACTACCCCCTGCCACCCAAACCCTAACTACAGATGCATCAGACTATGCATTGGGGGCTCACCTGGCAGGGAAGTGCATTCAGGGCAAATGGAACCCAAATCAAATGCATCTACATATCAATCAAAAAGAAATGTTAGCTGTACAGAATGCTCTGACAGCCTTCAAGTACTACATTCTTCCAGGACAACTAATGGTAAAGACGGACAACACTACAGTTATGTGGTACATAAACAAGCAGAGGGGTATACATTCTTACCACCTCTGCAGACTAGCCATGGCATTGTGGAACACAGCCTTGAGCTACCAAGTGCACGTACAAGCTCAATTCCAGCCAAGAAAATTGAATACACTGGCAGACGGACTAAGCAGAAATCTCATGGACCCACACGAGTGGAAACCGGAACCATGGATTTTCAACATGTTGACAAGCAAATGGGGGAGCCCAGATATAGATCTATTTGCTTCCCCTCAGAACTACCAGTTGGACAAGTTTTGCACAAGGACTCCCCAAAAAGAAGCCTGGAAAGTGGATGCCCTGTCCTTCAGCTGGAAAAGCCTATCAGTCTACACCTTTCCCCCTCTGCCTCTGCTCTCCAAAGTTCTGCTAAAAGTCAAACAGGACAAACCAGGAATGATTTTGATTGCTGCAGACTGGCCATGCCAGCTCTGGTACCCACTCCTGCACAGTGTGTCACAAATATCTCCATGGCACCTGCTTCAGACCCCTTCCTTGCTGTCTAAGCAGGAGAACCAAATACTGCACCCTCAGCTTCTAACATTAAACCTTGCAGCCTGGCTAATCACTTAAATTCACTTTTATCATCCCTCAGCAAACCTGTGATGGATGTCATTTTGGAGGCGAGAAGGCCTAGTACTAGAAAATCTTATGCTGACAAATGGAAAAGATTCTGTACCTGGAACCAGTCTTTAGGGATGCGCACAGCAGCGCCCAATTTACCTCAGATTTTGCAATACTTAACTGAGATGCTTCACAAGGGTCTGTCTTTTTCCTGTTTTAAAATCCACACTTCAACTATTTCAGCTCACTATAACACAGAACCACCCCTCTTCTCTCATCCCCTGCTCAGGCAGTATCTCAGAGGGGCAAAGAACTTGAGGCCACCCAGGAGAGCTCCTACCCCTGCCTAGGACCTTAACTTTGTTTTGGAGAAACTCACTCTACCTCCTTTTGAGCCAGCTGCTACTGCAGACTTAACATTTCTTTCTTGGAAAACAGCCTTCCTTTTAGCAATCACTTCGGCTAGAAGGATATCTGAATTACAGGCCCTTATGGCAGTGGAGCCTTTCACCATCTTTCATGCGGACAGGGTATCTCTGAGGACTAATCCATCCTTCATGCCCAAATGGTTTCCAGTGTGGCTCTTAATCAGTCCATTCATTTTTCAACCTTCTTTCCCAATCCACAGAACAAAGGGGAACTGATTCTGCATTCCTTAGATGTGCACAGACAACTTAGATTCTACTTGGACAGGACTAAATCTTGAAGAAAATCTGACCAATTGCTGGTAGCATTTGCTGCAGGGGCAGAGGGGAAGGCTATTTCAAAACAAACCATTTCTAAATGGATAAGCCATTGCATTCATTTTTGCTATAAGCACCATGGAAAACCTATCCCCCAGGGGGATCAGATCTCACTCCACCAGGGCTGCATCTACATCTGCAGCCTTTCCCAGAGGTGTTCCTACCAGGGATATTCTAGAAGCTGCTACCTGGAGTTCTGTATTTTCACCAAGTATTATCATTTACCATTTTTCTCTAAATCCAGAGCTGGTTTTGCCACTGCTGTCTTGCAGGACCTTATAGCTGGCCCTAATGCTGTATAAACTCCTCCTCCCAACCATAGCTTTGGGAATCTACCCAAATGTAATGACTGCAACAGTGAAACATGAAGAACATAGTACAGTTGTGTACACGTACCATAAATGTAGATGTTCGAGTATATTCACTGTTGCAGTCCTGGTTACCCTCCCTCCAGCCCCCTATTTTTCTCTAGCTATACCTCTCCTTTCTTTTACTATGCTTAAAAGCCTTTTTGTCATATTTGCTTTTGGCTGGAGGTATATTTTTGCGTTTTTTAATTTTATTGGCTCCCCATTAGGGGGGCACCTGCCATCTGGGGCAAGAAAAACTGATGTAATGGTGTCGGATGTATGTTTTATACCCCTGACGACCTGACGTCATGGAAGAACGGATAGCAACCGATGCAGGACCCAAGACTTTGTTAATCAGGCCGACTGAGGGCAACCTGCCAGCAGATTACCCAAATGTAATGACTGCAACAGTGAATACACTCAGACATCTACATTTATGGTAAGTGTACACAACTGTACTTTCCAAAAACAAGTCTCAGACCTCCCAAAACCAAGGACAGTCCAACAAGCCTGAATGACTATTCAAGAGAGAACCTGTGACCCCACCCACCCTGGTCCCTTTTTCTTCCAGAAATTCTGAATCTGTTTTTCTTTTTGGCAACAGACTGTTTCAGACAAATGGGTTCTGAAAATCATTTATCAAGGTTACAGATGATAGTGGGAGGAAATTCTTCCTTTCCAGGGGTCATTCTTCATCCTCCATATCAGACTTTTTTGTTTCCACCTGTTCTTCATCACATGCTCTCGCAATGAGTGATAGTACCAGTTCCTCCTTCCATATGTGGAAGGGTTTTTATTCAGAGATGTTTCTAGTACCAAAGAAAGGAAATGCTTGGAGACCAATTATGGATCTTTCTTTCATAAACCTGTTTGTGATAGTGCACAAATTCAAAATTATATCACTTCACAACCTGTTACCTCTTTCTTCTTTCAACTTTTCAGTTTTCCTGGTAAAACTAGACTTAAAAGATGCTTATCATCACATCCCTATTCATCCAGACTTCAGGTGTTTCTTAAGGTTTTGTATGTGTGGATCACATTATTAGTTCTCTGCCCTACCATTTGGACTGTACACTGCACCAACGATGTTAGCAAAGCATCTAGTTTCAGTTACAGCTTACTGCAGGCTATTTAGGGTATCCATATTTTCCATACGTAGACAATTTTCTTATCTTTGCAGTGTCTTTTTCAAAGTGTCAGGAATCTGTGTGTTAGGTGAGAGATCTCATACACAAGCCAGAATTCCAAGAGAATATTCAAAAGTCATTCTTGATTCATTTACACAGGATTTTGTTTCTGGGATGTTCAGAAAGTTTTTCTTCCACAGGAAAAAAAATAGATTTTTATTTAGATGTATCTCTAAGGTTTTCCACTCAGACTTCAGTCCCTGGGAGGGAACAACTCTGGATTTTGGGTCTCTGGGCATCTATGATTCTCATGATACCCTTGGCAAGATTCCAGATAAGAAAGATACAGTGGTATCTGAAATTTCTTTGTTCTCAGCATTAACACCTTTTATCTTTTCATATTCCTGTGTTGGGGGTTATCAGAAGATAAATCTTTCGGTGCCAAAAAAAGATATCCTTAAATCCAGGTCTCCCCTTCTCCCTTCCTGCTGCAAAGCAGTCAGCCACCATAGACTCTTCAGACTTTGCTTGGGGGGCATTTTCAAGAGGGACAAAGGTGCAGTTGGTGTGGGACACCAAGGACAAACACAAGCACTTGAATGCCAAGATAATGTAAGAAAATGTTACTGTAGGTGGTGTGTCTTGATGCACAGAAAGCATTCGACAGAGTAGCCTAGGATTTTATGACTAGGGCAATGGAAACATTTGCATTCCCTGAAACAATAATAAGGTTAATTATGAGGATATATGAGGGATTGGAGGTGAAAATTAAACTGTGGGAGGAAGGTCCTTTCTGATGAGTTGTGTTTGAACAAAGGTCCTAGCCAGGAGTGTCCTCTTTTCCCTCCATTATTTGTGTTATATTTAGAGCCACTAGCAAAGGAAATAAGGGACACAGAAATTCAAGGATACAGTTGGTGTGGTAATCAAGAAAAGTTTACTTTTATTTGCAGATGATATTATTTTGTACCTGATAAAACCAGAAAAGGACTTGTCAGTGCTGTGGAACTTTCTAAGACAGTTTCAAGATTCAGATTACAAAATGAATGAAGGTAAAACAAAGAATAGCTGTAATCTAGGTACCCACATGAATTGGTTCAGCAATACCCATATTTATGGTGACATGATAAAATGAAGTACTTAGGAGTATGGGTTAAAAGGATTCTGTTATGACAGCTAAAGGTATGTGGGAAGAGACTAAACAAAAGATACTACAAAACTGAGAAACTGGAGCCTCTGATTTATGGATATGGATATCAAGATACAAGCAGTGAAAATGTTTAGTCCCTTTAGTTCTATACACAGGCCAGGCATATTTTTATCAATCAGAGGAGAAGTTGTGGATAGCAATTAGAGTTAAAGGATTTTATCTGGGAGAGGAAGAGGGCAAGAGTCATGTAGGATACGTTGATCCTTCCATTAGAACATGGTGGTTTGGTATTACCTGATTTGAAGGGATATTTCAGAGCTGCACAGTTAAAGCTCCTATAGATAGCACAAGCAGAAACCTATAATTCAAAGTGGAAAAAGATGATGATGAAATGGGGGGAGCTCAAAAATAAGGAGAGACTGGGATCTTATATTCAGATCCTTAACTCATTACAGCTGGGTGATGCCTCCAACTGTTTCTGCAGTTACATCCTACTGACGCCTCAAGGCATCAGATGTTGCTGGTTCATATTTGCATTAATAATTCCGAAACTGTGCTACATACAGAGTATTAAAATATTTAATTTCAAAGCTTACACAATGGCAACTAGAACTGTGTTGATATTTGACCTCTGTCTAGTGCAGATAAAGATTAATTGTTCATATAATATTTATTTATACTGTCATATAATATTTATTTATACTGTCATAATTTTTATGTTTTTCTAAGTATCTTGACAACTAAGTAGTACAGACAGGATTGCTTAGCCTCATATGAAAGCTCTCAGCTGGATGAACAAAATGCTGCTGACAGTGAGTGAGTGAGTGAGTGAGTGAGTGAGTGAGTGAGTGAGTGAGTCTGTGTGTGTGTGTGTGTGTGTGTGTGTGTGTGTGTGTGTGTGTGTGTGTGTGTGTGTGTGTGTGTGTGTGTGTGTGTGTGTGTGATTGCTGAGGTAGTGACTAATAAAATCCAGTTTAACATGTAAAACCTAAAAAAATATGGCCAATATAAAATCAGCTTATTATGAAGAGTTTACCATTTACACTTCTTTGGTAACCCCCATGATTCTGAAGATATGAATATTGTTTGAAATGTGAGGACATAATTTGATTTTATCAGTAAGCTTAGGCTGTACCCATTGACATTATAGTTCAAACTTCCAGAGCTGCATTGGAGGCAATAAGTTAAGGAGAACAGTAGTAGCCTTAAAGAATATTATATTCATAAAGTAGCAGAAAGTATTCTAAGAACTAAGCCAACATGGGAATAGAGAAAGATGATTCTGCCAGTAGTGATGATTGCAATTAGAGGTAAAGAGTATAGGCAGGAAGGGGCTAGAATTCACTGGAGAAAGCTGGCAATGGAACTAATGATTGGGAGGAAATAATTAGTGAGGGAAAGGTAATAGAATGGGAAGTGGCCAAGAACACATTTGGACTGCAAATTAGAGACTGCCTATCCTATCAGTGATTGATATACAGCATAGGTAAAGAGAAATTAATAGGGGGATCCTAAGTGAAAGACCAGGAGTGGTAGAGTTTTTAATAGAATCTTAAACAGAAGCTGCTGTTAAAAAAATTGTAGTTAGTAGGGCATACATAAATATTGCATGATAACTATAGGAATCAGTCAGATGAAGTTAGAAAGGATTGGGAAGATAGCTTGGATAAGCAATTCACAAAGAAGCAATAGGATGATATATGTATGGCCCCCAAGTATGCAACAAAGTCGCGAAGATTTAGAATTTTTGCTTTGAAGTGTTTGCATAAGTATGGTGATAACCCCAAGCAGACTCCAAAGAATTATTCCTCACATAGATTGCAAATGTAATGGGGGGGGGGGGGTAATTTATAACATATTTTTGGGGAGTGTGATGAGTTGGCTGACTTTAAAAATTCCCTGCAGACTACTCTGTCAGAAATACTTGATGAGCAGATTGGTGTAACTCAAGAAAAGTTTTTTTTTAGCTGTGATACAGATGTGAATTGCCTAGACATAATAAGGCCTTGCTGGGTTTAATTCTGGTGGCTGACAAAAACACGTACTAGAAAATAGAAATCATAGTCTAAACTAACAGTATTAGAAGTAGTGAATATAGTAACAGAGATAAAAGAACTGGAAGTGGGATCTTTTGAAAAGGGTAGAAGCAAATCAAATAGAAAACTGGGAATTCTGGAAACAATAGATGCGCAGTAATGTTTTGGAGGAGTATTGAGGTTTAAGGGAAGGCAAAAATTGAACGAGCTATGTAATGTTTGATATATGTGATGTATAATGCTTGCAACTGAAAATATGTCAATATAATTTGTTTTCATTTATAACTGTGTGGCAGAGAAGCTGAGCAGGACCAGGGCAGACCCTTATGAATGGAAACTAGATTGGGGTGGGGGGTGGGGGTTCCAAGATTTGATTCATCTGTTGGGAGTACCTCATGATCTTTTTGCCACCTCTCTGAGCAGTCAACTGGCAAGATTATGTTTTAGGACTCCAATCAAGAAGGCCTGGAAGACAGATCCCTTTTCTTTTTCCTTAGACATAAATATCCACCTTTTCCACTAATATCCAGGGTCCTTCTGAAGACTAAGAAGGAATCCCCCAGGATCATTGTGATGACTCCCTTCTGACCCCAGCAACTGTGGTTATCCCTTCTTTTCTAAATAGCATGGGCAATTACCAGAAGCTTCCTCACAGACTGGATCTACTCACACAAGAACAGGGGTGTTTTATACACCCCTTCAGTTCACTGCCTGGATGATAGGGTCTTGATTACTTTTAGGCGCCTGTTTACTGAGGATGTGCAGCAGGTGCTAATGGAAGCAATAAAGCCTGCTGCTAGAAAATTATATAGTAACAAATTGAAAAGGTTATCTAGTTGGTACCAACAACATAACCAGCATCCATTCAGGGTAATTTGTTTTCTGTTCTTACAATATTTGTGTTAGTTACTATTCTATGGCCTTTCTTATTCCTCTGTGAAGGTTCAGTTATGTAATGTTTGATATATGTGATGTATAATGCTTGCAGCTGAAAATATGTCAATATAATTTGTTTTCATTTATAACTGTGTGGCAGACAAGCTGAACAGGACCAGGGCAGACCCTCATGAGTGGAAACTAGATTGGGGGGTGTCTTCCAAGATTTGATTAATCTGTTGGAAGTTGCTCGTGTAGATCTGTTTGCCTCCTCTGTGAGCAGTCAACTGGAAAGATTATGTTTTAGGACTCCACGCAAGAAGGCCTGGAAGACAGATGCCTTTTCTTTTTTCTTGGACATAAATATCCACCTTTTCCACTAATATCCAGGGTCCTTCTGAAGATTGAGGAGGAATCCCCCAAGATCATTGTGGTGACTCCCTTCTGACCCCAGCAATTGTGCTTGCTAGGAGCAATTACCACACGCTTCCTCACAGACTGGATCTACTTTCACAAGAACAGGGGTGTTTTATACACCCCTTCAGTTCACTGCCTGGATGATAGGGTCTTGATTACTTCTAGGCACCTGTTTACTGAGGATGTGCAGCAGGTGCTAATGGAGACAAGAAAGCCTACTGCTAGAAAATTGTATAATAATACATTGAAAAGGTTATCTAGTTGGTGCCAACAAGATAACCAGCACCCATTCTGGGTAATTTGTTTTCTGGTTTTACAATATTTGTGTGAGTTACTATCCTATGGTCTTTCTTATTCCTCTATAAAGTTTAAGTTATTAGCCACTTAAGCATTTCTACTCCTGGACCATTCTCTTTTAATTTCATGTCAAAATGCTCTTGATAGGGGTTTTGCACAAGAGGCCTGTATGAAAACAAGTTGCCTCTCCTAGAGGTCTTCCAAATCTGGCTGACTTGACGTCGTTAACATGGAAAATAATTTTATTGATTGCTCTGACCTCTGCAAGAAGGTTATGTGAGTCACAAGCTCTTACGGTGAGTCAACCCTGTCTCATTTTCCATACAGACAAGGTTTTTGAGAACCAATCCTTCTTTTATGCTTAAAGGTGTATCCGAGTTTACTTTAAGCCAATTTATACAGCTCCCTGGTTTCTTTCTTGACCCTAAAAAAATAAGGGAGAAAGGATACTCCATGCCTTGGTTGCCCACAGACAAATCAGGTACTATCTTGACAGAACTAAATCTTTCAGATCTTCAGATCAGTTGTTCATTTCTTATGAAAGTAAGAAGAAAGGACAGCCTGTGTTAGCACAGTCAATTTCCAAGTGGTTGTCTATGGCTATTACCTTTGTTAAAATCACCGTAACAAAAGTATATCAGGTAAGGGTCAAGGCCAAGAACGTTGGGAACCGTACTGACTGTTCGCATTTCAGTAAAGTTTCATGGTGGGGGTGGGGGTGGGGTAACATGTCAGACACTAGGACCCAGGAGATACTTCAGTTAAATAAAATAAAATAAAATGTCACGTACTGCACAAAATGCCTTGACTGAGACTGCAAAAACAATTTGCAGCTCATCAGGCATTTGTGTGCTATCTATTGCTTCAGCAGGTGTTAACAACATGTAATTAACATTGTACAGAAGGTGGAGGGAAAGTGTCATAAAATCTGACCAACTTCCTGGTTCTTTGATGCTACTTTCCCTTTGCACCATGGTGCAACTTCTCCTGCCAGTAGGGGATTAATGCAGTTAATGTTAAGGAGATGAGCTAGCAAGGGAAGGAGAATTTTGTTTAATTGCAGCCTTTCAGCACCACCAGCATTTTACAGAATTATTTTCTGTATTTTCTGGTGGTGAAATTTTATTGTTGTTTGTTTTATGTTGCTTAGTCACTTCAGATATTTTTAAGAATGAATACTGTGCTGAATGACTGTCTACCTTCAGAGAGTTGCATGCATAGACAACTTTCTGGGTTGCCCATGTATAGGTTCATAGGTTGGTACTAGGCTATCGGCCCAAGGGCCTTTATAAGCCTAACCATAACAAATCCCTGGATATTTATTCCCACAATATTTACTTCACTGGACCCTTGTCTAGCAGGACAACTGACGTGATCCCCAAGGTGAATTTCCTATCTCCCATCCAATTGTCAAGGTTCCTTTTGAAGAGGGTCAAGGAGGTGCTCTGCTTGACATGTATGGAAAGTCTATTCCAGAGTATGGGGAGTCTCTGGGTCAGGAACCTATCCCTTCAGCATGTTTTGTTCATGTGATGACAAGGTTTAGATCCCTGGAGCGTGTGACTCTGAGGGATTAGGATTTCTTTAAGTGGAGCATGTCCAACAGCTCAGGGTTTGACATGGCCTTGAATGTTAAGCCGAGATCACATCTGAGTAGATGATATGCCGCAGAGTATAACTGGAGTTTTTTTAGACGGTCAGCATAGGGCATCTGCTGTAGGTCTGTGGTTCTTTTAGTGAGGTATTTCTGTGGCCTTTCCGGCTGTTGCAGATGTCTTGTGAGGTAAATACCAAATACCAAACGGGGCATTGTACTCTATAATGGGTCTAATGAGGGATGAGTACAGTGGGACAATGACCTCCTTTTTTCTGGATGAAAAACCCTTAGTGATGTGGTGTGCCACATAGAAGGATTTCCTGACTGTTGTGGTGATGTGGTTATCGAAGGTGAGACCACTTGTCCACCTGTGTCCCTACGTCTCTCATCACACTTTCAGTGTTTAGTGTACTGCCACCTATGTGGTAATTCATGGGTACATGGTTTTTCCCAAAGGGGATAAATATACATTTCTTGGCATTAAGATTGAGCCCATGGCTCTGGCACCAAGCTTCTGTTTCTGTAAGGCCCTTTTGTAGAATATCCACATCATTTGGGGATTCAATAATGGCTCCCAGTTTGCAGTCGTCTGCTAACTTTGTTAGCCAGAGTACCTTAGTGTTGGCCTGTACTTCAGAGAAGTAGATGCTAAACAAGAACTGTCCCAGGACTGAACCTTGAGGTACTCCACTTGTCACCTGTCTAGAGCTGGATTTGGAGTCTGCTACTTTTACAGTATGGGTTCTGTCAGTAAGCCAGTTAGCAACCCATTGAGTGATGTAGGGATTTATGCCCAGCTTAGTAAGTTTATCTATGATTCCAGAGTGGGGGATAGTGTCAAAGGCCTTAGCGAGGTCCAGATAGGCTGTGTGGACCTCCTTACCCTCGTCCACAGCTTTGGAGACTGATTCAAAGAAGTCAGTCAGGTTCAGGAGACAAGATCTGCCCTTCACAAACCCAAACTGGGTGGGGTCCAGTGTTTGAAGGTTGCCAGTGTCTTTGTTTTTAAGTTCCATGATAATACGTTCCATGCCCTTGCAGATCATGGCTCGTCAGACTGATGGGATGGTAGTTCCCGGGATCCAAGGTGGATCCCCTCTTTGTGGAGTGGGATAACGGTAGCTGTATGCCACTCAGTGGGCACGAAACCTGAGGTGAGACTATGATTAAACATGACACTTAGGTGAGGTGCCAGTTCATTTTTCAGTTCATGTAGTACACAGCCCAGGATGTAATCTGGTACCATGGATGCTGTATTCTTAGCTTTGGAGAGTGCAGTTTTTACCTTTGTGGCCATGATTACTGGAATTTGGCAATCTTTTGGTATTGAGATGAGCCCTTTAGGGGGAGGGAGCGGGGTGACGGCACTAAATCGATCTGCCACGATACTGGCAATATCCTTGGGATCAGTATATTTAATGCCATTCTGTTGTATCTCAGAGCAGATCTGAGCATTGCCATTTAGATTCTTTACATAACTATAGAATGCCTTGTGGTTGTCTTTGGAATCTTTAGCAATTTTATTTTCGTAACTAGCTTTGGAGGATTTTATGAGGGATCTCAGCTTCTTACTGAGGCTGGTAGGGGAGTTTTTTGCATCCTGTGATTTTCCTCTTTTCTGCAACAGTTTCTTCCTTCTGTTGTATAGTTTGTTTATGGCAGGGGACCACCAGATTGGCTTCCTTTTTTTTGGAGGAGAGCATCTTGGTTCTATTTGGGATGGCACGATTCATGCACGAGTGGATGTGCTCATACAGTGCCTTAGTGTAGGTTTCAGTAGTCGAACTTTCATAGGTTCATAGGTTGATACTAGGCTATCTGCCCTAGGGCATTTACAAGCCTAGCCAGAGTGTGTTTGGCTTTTGCCTCCCTTTTAAATGAGTTTACTGTGCCCTTTTTAGGTTAGTTTACTGTGCCTCTGTCTAGTAGTGACACAGAAGTGATCCCCGGGGTAAACCTATGATCTC
Organism: Protopterus annectens; assembly: GCF_019279795.1. NCBI lineage: Eukaryota > Metazoa > Chordata > Ceratodontiformes > Protopteridae > Protopterus > Protopterus annectens. Next base: position 1,226,212,450 of record NC_056725.1, read on the forward strand.
CCATCCACTCGTCAAGATTCCTCTTGAAGAGAGTCAGTGAGGGGCTCTGCCTGACATGGACTGGGATTCTATTCCAGAGTGCTGTTAGCCTCTGGGTTATAAATCTGTCTCTCCAGCATGTCCTATTAATTTCTGTGTTGAGGGTTCAAGTCCCTCGAGCACGTAGCTCTAAGGGATTTGGATTTTTTGAGGTGGAGCATGTCCATTAATTCTGGGTTAGACATGGCTTTATACGTCAGGCACAGATCGTCTCTAAGTAGGCAGTATGCAACTGAGTAGAGCTGGAGTTTCTTTAACCGAGCAGCATAGGTCATCTGTTTGAGTCCCTTGATCCTCTTGGTAACGTACTTTTGGGGTCTTTCCAGTTGCTGCAGGTGTCGGGTAAGGTACATCCCAAATGGCGCATTGTATTCAATTATGGGCTGGATGAGTGATGAGTAAAGGTTACAATGACCTCCCTTGATCTAGCTGTGGATCCTTTCATGATAAGGTGGGCTGTATAGAAGGTCTTGCTAACCACTTTGGCAACGTGGTTGTCAATGGAGAGATTACTATCAACTTGGGTCCCCAGGTCCCTAATTACTTCCACCATACTTAATGGATTACCGCCTATGTGGTAATTTATGGGCACTTTGTTTTTCCCAAAGGGGATGACTATACACTTTTTGGCGTTTAGCTTTAGGCCATGGCTTTGGACCAGTTATCTGTCTCTGTGAGACCCTTTTGGAGGATGCTTGTGTCAGCTGGAGAGTCAATTATGGCACCGAGTTTGCAGTCATCTGCGAACTTGGTCAGCCATAGTCCTCCCGTGTTAGCCTGTACCTCAGAAAAATATATACCGAACAAGAGAGGTCCCAGGACTGAGCCTTGTGGGATGCCACTTGTAACTGGTTTAGAGTCTGACATGGCTCCCGCAATTCTGACCATGTGGGTTCTATCCTTGAGCCAGTTTGCAACCCATCTTATGACATAGGGGTTGATATTTAAGCTGGAGAGCTTATTTATGATGCCAGAGTGGGGTATTGTGTTGAAGGCTTTTGCGAGGTCCAGGTAGGCTGTGTGGACTACCTTCCCTTCATCTATGGCCTTGGTGACTGTTTCAAAGAAATTGACCAGGTTCAAGAGGCAGGATCTGCCCTTAACAAAGCCGAATTGGGTAGGATCCAGCGTCTGTAGGTCCCCAATGTCTTTGTTTATAAGTTCCATGATGATCTGCTCCATAGCTTTGCAGACCAGGCTTGTCGAGCTTATGGGGCGATAGTTTCCAGGGTCCGGTGAGGTACCACCTTTATGGAATGGGACCACTGTTGCTGTATGCCATTCCTTGGGTACATATCCTGTAGAAAGGCTGAGATTGAACAGTAACTTTATATGAGGTTCTAGTTCTTCTTGGAGCTCGTGTAGGACGCAGCCCCCACTGATGCTGTGTTTTTTGCTTTGGAGAGGGCAGCTCTCACCTGAGCATCTGAGATGTCAGGGGGACAGCTCTCTGCTGGGATAGATATTTGCTCTTTTGGGGGGAAGGGGGGGAGAAGTTTGCACTGAACCTGTCTGCCAGGATGTTGGCAATGTCTGTGGGTTCGTTGTATTTTTTGTCATTTTGGACTAATTCCGAACATATCTGGGAGTTGCCACCCAGGTTCCTAACATAACTAAAGAAGGCCTTGTGATTATCTTTAGTGTCCTGTGCAATTTTTCTCTTGAAGCTGGCCTTGGATGATTTTATGAGGGACCGTAGTTTTTTGCTAGTACTGATCAGAGATGCCTTCCCTTTTAGGGATTTTGCTCTATCATGTAGTAGCTTCCTCCTTTTGTTGTATAGCTTATTTATGGCTGGGGTCCACCAGACAGGATGCCTGCCTTTGGAGGATTGGGTCTTGGTTTTATTTGGGATTGCATGATCCATGCATTCCTGAAGGTGTCCATAGAATGCGTTTATAAAGGATTCTGCAGTTTGGGCGGTAGTTTCCACTGTCCCGGGGGCTTTGAAGGATTTCACCTCGGTTTTGAGAAGTGTGAAATTAGCTTTTGAGAAGTTTTTCACTGTGGTTGTCTGGGCTGGTGGTGGAGTCGGGATGTGGATGTCCAGAGAGATTAATTTATGGTCCGATCTTACCAATGAGGGGTATACCTCTGGTGTGGAGCATAGAGTCCCCATGTTTGTGATGATCAGGTCCAGTATGTTTTCCTCTCTTGTGGGAGTGGTGACTAGTTGTTCCATAGTATTTGAGTTTATAAATTCTAGGAACCTTTGTGCTAGGGTGTTGGGCCTCACAGCAAGAGGTTCTCCCGTTCGATTCTCGGCTAGAGCACCTTCTGTGTGGAGTCTGCATGTCCTCCCCGTGGTCAAGTGACATTTAAAGACATTCAGGTAGGTGCATACATGAGTGGGTGCACCTTCTTTGAAGGGTGGGCATTGGGCTGGCAACTCGGCACCGTAAAAATCTACTGCCAATCATTAGAGGACCGGAGTTCTGCTTTGGCGACCCCTAACTGGGAAAAGCCGAAAGACATATATATACTGGGAAGCTTTGTTGAACATTCTTATAAATTATCCTATAATGCATCTGTAACAAATTTTCTATTACTTATATTAATATATTCATTTTTGTATCAGTGTAGTGTTAGTTGTCTGTTAGCTCTGCTTTCCAGGCAAAGTCTTTCAGACAGAACTGGATAAGACCTTGTGTTATAGACTATGCTGATGTCACCACCAAGAAGTCTGAGAAACAGAATATGTTGCCAATTCCTAAAGCATTTATGAAATGTACTTTCACATCTCATTTTTTCTAGTTTGGAATGATATGCTTTTAAGTAATTTCCAGTAGGTTATTCAAATGCTACAAAATGCAACACTGTGTTTAGGAACAGACCAGTAAGATATAAAGTGATACAATGTACTCTCTGGCATAACCAGACAGACCTTTAAAATCAGATGTGCTATAGACTGTTTTTCTGACTTTGTTAAATACATTCTGGTAAAAGTTTAAATTGCTATCTGTTCCTTGATCTTTAATGATGGTGTCCTTTTTATACCAACTGACCATTTATGTAATAATAATTTCTCTTTTTTGACAAGTGTCACGATATATTTAGCAACAATAAAGATGAAGTCATTGCCACCAGATATATTTTTTTGTAGATTGTCTTGAACAACTTTGGTATCTTTTATTGAAGTAATTATATTACTCAGTTTGCAGACAGCAGCAAACTGTTTTCCATTTTCTTATCTGAAAAGAATAGTTCTCATAAGAAATGGATCCAGGATAGAGACCTCTGGGATACCAGTGATAACCCAGATGGAATGGACAACTAACCCCCCATCCTGACTTATGTTTTGTTACTTAACTGATGTTTTACCCTTTGATTTATGTATGGATTGGCATTTAACATTTAATTTAAAATCATTACCTTACATGGACAATGTTAAATGTTTTAATGTCAAGGTAAGCACCATGCATTGCCAGAACATCAGTGAGTTCTTTTCCTCCTTCTTCAACGAATGCTACAAGAATCAAAAGACAAAAGTATACCTTCACAGACTCATATTGTTCCATATCTAAGAGAAGTCCCCTGTGTCATGTTGGACAATCTCTTTTATGATGGTCTCTAAGACTATAAATGAAATGCTGGTCAGGCTGATGGATCAAAAATTGTCTGGGTCTGATGTAAACGACCACTTTATGAATCAATATCACTACACCACAGGTCAAGGGGGTTCCTATCAGCATCTCGAACGTTGACAATATCGAATGCGATATTGTCGATGTGAGAATGCCGAAAATGCAGAAGATCGAACGGGTAAACGGAAATCTCCATAAGGGGAGATTTCCATTTACTACAATGCAGTGCAGTCTCGGAGTTGGTATATTTAAGTAGGGGGGTGTGGGGGGTGCAGAGGGGCTTGCCCCCCTGCCTACACCCTTTAGTATTTTTTTTTGTTTTTTTATATCGGCATTCGAAAATTTAATAGTTTGATAATTTCAGTTCGATATTTTGTGATTCGAACTATTACATTTTTGAAATGCTGATATAGACCTGGTCAAGGATAGATCCATATGTTAGCATGATTGATGGGGGTTAGTCAGATTTTCCTTGATTCCTGGAGAAAAACACAATGTATGTTGTCTAGTTGCATGGAAACTGTGCTTTTGATTTTACATGTGTCAGTAGTTATCTGTATTTATGTAAGGTGTATTTTCCTTTGTTTCATAGTGCCTACACGTAATGTCTTTGCCCATTGTGAAGTTTGCATAACACACCAGTTTGGGGGATTGCCCAAGGCACCAATTTACCTAGTTTTTGCTCTGCCAGTTTGATCCAGTTTGCAGTGTAGCTAAGAATCTCTCTCTGTCCTTCAACCATGATCAATGGGGTGCTTCAAACTAGGCAGATACTACAACAGTCTCTGGGCCAGAGGGAATGAGTTAAGCTTTTCTACACAATCTGAGGAAAAATCACCAAAGTGGAAAAAAATGGACATTTTCTGTTCATTTATTCAGTGTTAGTATCCTTAAAGTAAATAGAATGTAAGACAGGAGGATGCCTAGGTGAAACTACTGCAGTTTTCAAAGGTCCTATCTCAGACATCCACACATAGCTCTCAACCTTCCATGTTCAAAATGAGGAACACTACCTCTCCTAATGTGAAACAAATGGGCAAAATGTAGAACACTGTTTAACAGCTTGCTAACATCTTCAGTTAGGAAATTCACAACATAGTTAAAGTGTGCTACTTTATTCTTATAAAACATTCTTTTAATGAATTAATAAGATTCAGTACTATTTACCATGGATATCAATTAAAAAAAATTCCTATCTCTGAATGTGCAACAGACCCTTTCAGTGTGGAACTTCGAGGAACATGGGCTTTTTATGAAACAAAATTAGGAACATTCATCATAATGAGGAACACTTGAGAGGTATGCATCCACACAACACAGAGCAATACATGTATTTTGAACTGTACGTTGTGTTACTTTGTTCAAGTTTGTTTGTGTCTTTCCGCTTTTTCCGGTTAGGGGTCGCCACAGCGGAACTCCTGTCCGCTAATGATTGGTAGTTGATTTTTACATACCGAGTTACCAGCCCTGACGCACAACCTTCAACGAAGGTACGCCCATTCACACATGTCTCCACGCAGAAGACGCTCTAGCTGAGAATCGAACCGGACAGCATCTTACTTTGTTCAAGTAGTCTATGATAATAAAACCATCTGTGAATATTATAATGCATAGATAATGTTTTCTCAGATCATTTATAACAAAATATTGGATTTTGGGTCATTTTCTGTTTTGGGCAGTTTGTGTATCTAGAAATATAATTTGTTGGTTTAACCAGAACTTACCCAAGAGAGCCAGTAACTTATGCATGCAATTGTTAAATTTCTTTGTTCACAAGTATAACAAACATCAATACTAAGGCATTCATTGTGAATTGCTTATTAATTATGTACCTTATTTTTGTAAGTTTGCTAATAATGGTTTAAAGACTAGTGATTTAGTTTTAAATTCTGTCAACCATTGTATTAATTTAATAGCTCATTAATGGATTTTAATTATTATTCAGTAAAGTCAATTGTGAGATAAAAAATGCATTTCTACAAGTATGATGGCTGCACATTACTTATCTGAGTTGTAAAAACAATTGATGTTAATGAGTTTGAATGTTTATGTATTGTATTAATCATGTTAACTTTTCAGAACATGAGTTTTAGTTAAAGTTAACTTGATAAGTTATGTTTATTACACAGAATGGCAAATTTTATAACTGTAGGTGTTAGAAAACATAGTATATTGTTCTATACTTGTTTGTTTTGATTGCAAACTTATCATTTGCTTTTATTATTTTAATATAGAATTGCTGAATGTTTTAAGTAGTATAAAGTACAGTTTTGTACCTACCATAAATGTAGATGTTCGAGGATCTCCATTGCTGCAGTCCTGACAAATGGGTACTCCGCTGCCCACCATCGGCCCGAATACCAAAGGGCTAGATCCGGCGTCGGTCACAGGCGCCTGAGACTGACGTAAGTACTTGTCAGTACAAATGCGCATGACCGACGCCATAACCTCAGTCTTTCTTGCCTCAGACGTCAGAATGCAAAAAAGAAAACACCACCCAAAAAACCCCAATCTAAAAAGAAAAAGGGGGAAGGAGGGAGGGAAAATAGGACTGCAGCAATGGAGATCCTCGAACATCTACATTTATGGTAGGTACAAAACTGTACTATGTTCGCTGCCTCCCATTGCTGCAGTCCTGACAAATGGGTAGAATCCCAGAGCAATGGAAAAAGGGAGGCTGGCCAACTAAATAGCAGGAGGAGCTGCAGACATGCCCTGTAAGACAGCAGTGGCAAACCCAGCCCTAGACCTAGAAAAAAGAGGCAAATGATAATGCTTTGTAAAGGTATGTACAGAACTCCAAGTAGCTGCGTCTAGAATGTCTTTCATAGCTACCCCTCTCAAAAAAGCAGTAGAGGTGGCCGTAGCCCTAGTAGAATGAGGCCTGATCCCAACTGGAACCTCCTTACCATGATGAGAGTAACAAAAAGCAATACAATGGCCGATCCACTTGGAAATAGTTTGTTTCGAGACAGCTTTCCCACTTGAAGCCACAGCAAATGAAACAAATAACTGTTGAGATCTCCGGAACTCATTGGTTCTGAACAAATAATACCGTAACTGCCTATGCACATCCAAATAATGCAAAACTCTTTCCCTTCATTTTGGGGTTAGCATAAAAAGTAGTCAAATGTATAGATTGGTTCAATGCCACATTAGAAACTACCTTAGGCAGAAAAGTAGGATTAGTACGCAAGGAAACTCTGTCCTGGTGAAAAATCAGAAAAGGTTCCACTGCCATGAGAGCCTGTAATTCAGACACCCTTCTAGCAGAAGTAACAGCCAATAAAAAAGCAGTCTTCCAGGACAACAACTTCAATTCAGCCGCAGCTGCAGGTTCAAAAGGAGGCAGAGTCAGCTTTTCCAAAACAAAATTAAGATCCCAGGCAGGAGTAGGAGCCCTTCGTGGGGGTCTTATATTCTTTGCCCCTCTAAGAAACTGTTTAAGCAAAGGATGTGAAAATAAAGGAGGATCATCATCATAGTGAGCAGAAATAGCTGCAGCATGCACTTTTATAGAAGAGAAGGACAAACCCTTGTCCAGTAACATAGTCAAATATTGCAAAGTACAACTCAAATTAGGCAACGTGACATCAAGGCCTTCAGCTGAACTCCAAAGAAAAAATCTCTTCCATTTATCAGCATAAACTTTCCGAGTACTAGGACGCCTGGCTTCCAAAAGGACATCCAAAACTTGTTGAGGGAGCTGAAGGCCCTCATCCTCTAAAATTGAATGCGCCAGGCTGCAGATGTAGGGATTGCACCCTGACATTGAGAAAATGATTGTTTTCTTGAGACAATAAGTGAGGAATTCGCGGTAATGGCCAAGGTGTCCCGTGAATTAGGCTCCTCAGCAGAGGGTACCAATGTTGACGAGGCCAATCCGGCGCTATAAGGATCCTGCAAGGTTTGTCCCTCCTGACTTTCAACAGGACCTGTGGAAGAAGAGGCAGAGGAGGAAAGGCATACACGTGAAGGTTGCTCCAACTGAAGGATAGTGCATCTATTTTCCAGGCTTTCGGATGAAACAGCCTTGTGCAAAACAGAGGCAGTTGGGAATTCAGAGGAGAAGCGAACAGATCTATGTCTGGAGTTCCCCAAGCCATGGTCAACTGACGAAATACCTGAGGATCCAACTTCCATTCGTGAGGATCCACCATCTGTCTGCTCAGAACATCTGCTAACGAATTTTGTGCTCCTGGCAGAAACTGTGCTCAAAGAGTGATGTGCAGATCCAAAGCAGTTTCCCATAACAGCATTGCTTGTCTGCAAAGAGGGTAAGAATGAGTACCCCCCTGCTTGTTGATGTACCACATGACAGTTGTGTTGTCTGTTCGAATCAACACCAGTCCCGGTCGAAGTAGATCCTTGAATGCTTTTAAGGCAAATTGTACCGCCAGCATCTCCTTCATGTTGATATGCAAGTGAAGCAACTCCGGGGGCCTAAGGTCTTGAATCCATTTTCCTTTGAAATGAGCTCCCCAGGCTGACTCCGAGGCGTCTGTCGTTAATATTTGACTTGCCTCCGGTTGGGTCACAGAGAGTCCCTTGTTTAGGTGACATTCCTGAGCCCACCACACAAATTCTTTCTGAATGCAAGGGAGAATCCGAATGACAGTATCCAAATTGTGGCTGTGTTGAGTCCAAACGCTTTTGAGATACCACTGTAGCTTCCTCATATGCAGTTTGGCATTGGGAAGTACTAGAATGCAAGATGCCATGAACCCCAAGGCTTGAAGGACTGTCCTTGCAGTCAGCCTGGACATTACGGATAGCTGTCGGAAGTATAGGTGAAGATTTCTTTGTTTGTCCGGGGTAAGAGATGCCATCTGAGTAGCTGTATTCAGTCTCACACCCAGAAAACACATCTCCTGTGAAGGGTACTAGACTGGACTTTATTTCATTCACAGAATACCTTAGGCATCTGAAAACTGTCATCACATACTGCAGATGTCGAAGAAGGTCGTGCTTGCCCTGAGCCAGTATCAAACAATCGTCCAGATAAGGATAAATTTGAATTCCCCTGAGCCGGAGAAAAGCTATTACTGGAGCCAGGACTTTTGTGAATACCCTGGGCGCAGTAGAAAAGCCAAAGGGCAATGCAGAGAACTGATAATGCAAATTCCCAGTCCGAAACCTCAGGAATTTCCTGCAACTGGGCCTGATAGGAATGTGAAGATAGGCCTCTTTGAGATCCAAAGTCACCATCCAGTGATCTCTGCCTAGCATAGGCAACAGCTGCTGCAGTGTCAACATCTTGAATTTCGGAATTTCCAGAAAGGTGTTTAGAATGGATAAATCCAGAATGGGCCTCCAAGTATTTCCCTTCTTTGGCACTAAGAAAAGACGGGAATAAAACCCCGTGCCCCTGTCCACAGAAGGAACTGCCTGTATTGCTCCCAACCGGAGCAGAGAAAAAATCTGTGCCTGCGCTTCCAGTCTTTGCTGATGAGGCACATCCGGCATACCTTTGAAAGGAGGGAATGTGTGAAAATAAAACTTGTAGCCTCGAGTTATAATGTCCAATACCCATTTGTCCTGGGTAACCAAATGCCAATTCCCTTTGAAAAGTCCCAGTTTTCCTCCTAGAGGAGCTGCCAGCAAAGCAGAGTCCGGCAGCTGAAGACACAGGTCAGTGGGACTGCTTCCGAAAGGACTGACCCCTGCCCACCCCAGCAGAAGGGGTAAAATAATTCAAAGGCCTAGAAGTAACAGGGCCCTGAGAGGAAGCCCTACCCCTACCACGCCTCGACCTGCCCCTAGAATGAAAATCCGAAGAGGGAAAAGACCATCCCCTAGCAGGCCAATTCCTACTGAACTTAGGGGGCTGAACCTGTAAGAAGTCCTTTACCGTCTGCATAGACTTAGCTTTTTCCTCCATTTTTTTCAAAACTGATTCCACTGGAGGGCCAAAAAGAACATCAGATTGCAAAGGAGCATCCATAATGCGAGCCTTAACATGTTCTGACAAGGACTGATCTCTAAGCCAGGCATGTCTGCGAACAACAGAACTAGTAGCAGCCACCCTGGAAGAAGCTTGTAAAGCATCAAAACCACACTGCAAAGAATGCTTACCAACCTGGTCTGAAGCATGCACTAAATCCTGAAGCTCCTTACAGTCAACACCTTCAGACAAAGCATCCACTTTACATTTCAATTGACTTAGCAAATAATTCTGATACCTGAGCATATGAAATTGACAATTTAAAGCTCTCATAGCCAAAGTAGAAGAGGTATACAGCTTTTTACCCCACCTATCCAGGGCCCTAGCATCTTTGTCCAGAGGAACTGGATTCTTAACCACAGAAGCCTTAACACCTTTGGGGCCTTGAGAAATAGTTTCTGGATCAGCCCTAGGACTCTTATACAAGTACTTGTGCACTTCCGGAACCCTGTAGTATCTATCCGGTTTAACTGGGGCAGGGGGCAGAGAATCTGGGTTAAGGGCAGCCTCAGAAAATACATCCTGAACAACATCCAGTACAGGGGGAATAGCCAAAGGCCTGTGCTGAGGCAAAAACAAGAATTCTCTCAGCCTTTTACAAGAATCAGAATAATCCTGGCCATCCCACTGGAAATGTTCCCTCATGGAATGCAAAGTTTCAGAGAAAGAAAAATTTTCTGGAGGGGACGCAGAGGGAGTAGCGTCCTCAGCCTCCGAATCAGAATAGGGAGGGAAATCCTGAAGCTCTTCCACAGAGGAATCTGACTCATTGGGAGACTGAACCAGACCCTCCAACTCTGTGTCTATCCTGGGCCTCTTCACAGGGGGGGGCATGGAACCCCTAATTAAAGTAATCAAATCTTCAGCCATCTTTAACATGTGCTTCCTAGGAGCTGGACCCTGGGGATTAGCACCAGCAGGGATAGACTTAGATTTAGAATGGCCTTTGCCTTGAGAAGGAGGAGGTCCAACTACCCTATGAGGGGAGGAAGCCACTGACAACAAAGAAGCACCCTCAGCCTGGCCTAACACAGGAGAAGCCACTTCCTGCAGTAACAAAGGCTCCCCTAGACACACTGGTAAACTGTCAGAATGAGCCACTGAAGCAGTCAGTGGTTCCACAGAACCGACATCCGGAGTGGACGCCTCACCCTGTCTGGACCGCAAAGACTTATCTTTGCGCTTCTTAGAAGAACCAGTCGTCGGAGAATCCGACGGCATGTTATAATTACAACGTTTACCAAACACTAGCCTAGCACAGTCCAACCGACGTTTGATAGTACGCTTGTTAAAAGTAGCACAAAAGCGACACCCAACAACGTCGTGCTCAGGCCCTAAACAAGGAATGCAGAGTGAATGGTAATCCCTATGAGGAATCTGTTTCCCACAAGAAATACAGTTATTAACTTTTTCTGACATCCGGCAATACTGAGGCAAGAAAAAGACAAAAAATGTTCCCAACAGGGTACTTAGCCAACTTGGTATCCGGTCTGAAACTCGAAAACCGACAGTTCCAGAACGCCAAACGGCACTTGCAAAAACTGCTTCTGCTGAGGACCATGCGACAAGAAAGACTGAGGTTATGGCGTCGGTCATGCACATTTGTACTGACAAGTACTTACGTCAGTCTCAGGCGCCTGTGACCGACGCCGGATCTAGCCCTTTGGTATTCGGGCCGATGGTGGGCAGCGGAGTACCCATTTGTCAGGACTGCAGCAATGGGAGACGACGAACATCTTAAATTTATTATGATGTCGTCAAGGATAACATTTGAATTTTCCATTTCTAAATGATATACTAGACATAACATGGTTAATTTCCCTTTCAGGCAGGACAACAATATTTTACCTCCATCAGTTCCTTATTTCTTTTCCTAGCTTAAAGTATTAACTGCTAAAAGTGAGACATGTAAACTAAGAGCATCAGCACTGTAGAACAAATAGCATTCATCTGAAGAGTCTTGGGATAGGTTTAGTGGAGGGAGGTATCAGGCATCTCACACTGCAGCACTGCTACTAAAACCTAGTCTTATGTAACTTATTTATTAGATTATGCGGAGGCTATAGTACAATGTATTAAAAGGCATTTGTGAGTGTCCAGATACAGCTCTGCTGGGGAAAAAGTATACTGCAGTGAAAATGGGAAACTGCTAAATGTCCTTTTAAACCAAGGACAAATATACATTTGGGGTAAAAACCAAGGGCAAATGTACATTTGAGGTAACTGTCTGTTTTTGTTTTATTGCTCTGTCATGTAATAGTGGTGGCATGGGGAAGAGTAGCTTTGTGATGGGGTGTGGCTTAAGCAACAATATGTAAGAGGTGGGTGGAGAGCAGCATCACAGTGCCTTGGCTTCATCTATAGCTTTTTGGAAAGCGTTAGATTCTAGAAGCTGCTACTTGGTCCTCTGTACATAATTTTGCAATGCACTTTAAGCTTGATTTTGTCTCTAGGTCAGGATCAAGCTTTGCTAAGATCATTCTCCAGGGGTTCCTTGACTGTTCTCCTTCCATCTCCCAAATGTAGTTAGCTAAAGTAATTTACCCATATAGCTAAGGCTACTGCAGCAGTGATCAATGTGGTAAACATAGTGCAGTTGTATAAGTTGAACTTAGCATAACAGTAAATGTTCGAATGATCACTGCTGCAGTAGCCACTCCCTTCCTCCACCCTCTTTGTTTTTGGTGTGTTTTTATGCCAGGGTGTGACATTTATTTTTTGTTGCTTTTAACTTTGTTCTTTTAGGGCTCAACCTCCCTCTCTCTGCTGGCTGGAGAGCTCTTGTTGGCTTTTTGCCACAGCTTGTCTTTTAGTTAAGTCAGCTAGAGCCACCTGACATTTGGGTGAATGGAAGGTGCCCTGAATTATTGGAAACTGGCTGGCTGTTATATCAGTGGCAGGATATATATAACCCATGTAGCTAAGGCTACTGCAGCAGTGATCATTTGAACATTTACTGTTATGGTATGTTCAGTTTATTCATCTGTCCTTTCTCCCACCAATTTTTCAGTCAATGAACTTCAATTCTTTTTCTTCCCCTTCTTGCTGAACCACTTTTCAAATATTTAAACTATAGCTAGTTGGATTTATGCTCTACAGTTTTCCAACATATTCACTAAATTCACATTTTTGCTGTCTTCTTCCGTATCATCACAGTTTTCTGTCACTAGTCTTTGATTTGAGATCAGTGTATTCCTGATTCTTCTAGTCAGCTCATGGGCTTTTTTTGTCATTCGGACATTTTCCTTTGGGACAGCAGAAAAGGTTTCACTGACAAAAGTCTCAATTTCTGCTTTCTTACTGACAGAGGACTGAGAAGCAGATTTCCCTTTGTCTTCCTGGCTTGCTCTTTGTTGACTAAAGTTTGTTTTCTGCCATAGATTGTTCTGCTTACGAAAACATCTCTGATCCTCCAGGGAAAAAATATATTTTGATATTTTGGAGACAGCTGGATATAGCAACTTGAATCTCAGAATTGTCTCCTGATATTCCCTGATTGCTGGGATAAGTCTGCTTCTCTTTTGCCAGGAGTATAGCAAGTGATCGTTTTCCACAAATACCTTGGTGTCCCCTGTTTGTAATACTTTTTTGTTGCCACAGATTTTTTTTCCATAGCAGCTCTTTCTGCTGATATGATTGCATCTTTATTAATGCAGGTCTTAGATGTCAGACTTGGAGCATGTACATGTTGTGCCTTATCAGTTAACAAATGTTATGGAATTCACATCCATTGTTTATTTGTATTTTCATGAAACTACTGCTGTCCATTCCTCCCAGTTTCTCTGTTATAACAAAGATATCGCAAGTTTTCTCTGCTTGCTGTGTTTTCTAACTTCATATTTTTAGAAACAATTTTTTTCTTTGGAAGCTTCATGTTCAGCCATTCGTTCCTTCATTTCAGTCTCAGTTTTCTGCAATTTTTAATGATCTCTGCTGAGTGACTACTTAAAGGTTGTTCTACTTTCCAGCCTTTTGTCATTTGACTTTATATATTTTCCCTGTGATCCACTTATTGTAAACACCTCTCATTGCATTAATTTCAGTTTTTCTCCAAATTACAGGAAGCCATTTTGTGTACAAAAGCTGCAACCTGAACTGTTTTTGCTGAACATCTGTGAGGTTCTTCCCAGACAAAGCTTTCTCTTTTCTGGTCAATTTTCCATTACTTTTTCCAAATTTCTTCTTTGTGGGGATCCAGACAATGTAATTACTAGCCAGTAACCTAATTTTACTATAGCTGTTAACTTTTAGTGGCTTTTTAATAGTTTCTCAGTTTGCATGCTGGGAGAACTCTAATTGTTATGTGGCTTAGTCAGCAGCCATCTTGGAAATAAATGCAGAAATTCTTGGAAAATTCTTAAAAACAGTATCACCTTACTTTTTACAAGGCTGTGATTCCTTTATTCTCTGGTATTTTAGAGTTGTTTTTGCATATTGGTTTGTGGATACGATGCCAAAGTGCCAGGGATTTTCAATGAATTATTGTTAATACAGTTCCTTTTAAGGTAATCAGATTTGCTCACCATATTAGATGATTGTTAAGGAAGCCTTTTTCAGTGGGTTTTTATTACCTTCCCATTTTCCCCCTTTATGCATACATCCTCTCCATTCTGCATCCATGACAGGATTTTTCTGCAAGTCTGTCATGCGAATAATTTTATGTTCTTGTTTATTTGTCTTTGTGCCCTTCTTATAGATCAGCTGATAGGGTGAGTATAAAACTGCTTTTGTAAATGAAAGAGCATATAACTAATAAGAGGAAGATTTAGTCAAGGAATAATAAGAATTCAAAGTTTGGTTTTGATTGGAACTATGCCAGTGAGATGGGTAGTGTATAGCTTAACTTGACAGTCTTTTATAGATTCATAGGTTGGTACTAGGCTATCGGCCCTAGGGCCTATGCAAGTCTAGCCATAACAACTCCCTGGATATTTCTTCCCACAATATTTACTTCTCTGGACCCCTGTCTAGCAGGGTGACTTGACATGATCCCTGGGGTGAATTTCCTATCTCCCATCCAGTCATCAAGGTTCCTTTTGAAGAGGGCCAATGAGGCGCTCTACTTGACATGTATGGGCAGTCTATTCCAGAGTATGGGGAGTCTCGGGGTCAGGAACCTATCCCTCCAGCATGTTTTGTTCATTGTGATGACAAGGTTTAGATCCCTGGAGCGTGTAGCTCTGAGGGATTGGGATTTCTTTAAGTGGAGCATGTCCAACAGCTCAGGGTTTGACATGGCCTTGTATGTTAAGCAGAGATCGCCTCTGAGTAGACGATATGCCACAGAGTATAGTTGGAAGTTTTTTTAGATGGTCAGCATATGGCATCTGCTTTAGGCCTGTGATTCTTTTAGTGAGGTTTTTTTGTGGCCATTCCAGCTGTTGCAGATGTCTTGTGAGGTACATACCAAACGGGGCATTATATTCTATAATGGGTCTAATGAGGGATGAGTACAGTGGGACAATGACCTCCTTTTTTCTGGGTGAAAAGCCTTTAGTGATGAGGTGTGCCACATAGAAGGATTTACTGACTGTTGTGGCGATGTGGTTATCGAAAGTGAGACCACTGTCCACCTGTGTCCCTTAAGTCTCTCATCACACTTTCGATGTTTAGTGTCCTGCCACCTATGTGGTAATTCACAGATACATGTTTTTTTCCAAAGGGGATAACTATACATTTCTTGGCATTAAGCTTGAGCCCATGACTCTGGCACCAGGCATCTGTTTCTGTAAGGCCCTTTTGTAGAATATCCACATCATTTGGGGATTCAATAATGGCTCCCAGTTTGCAGTCATCTGCGAACTTTGTTAGCCAGAGTTCCTTAGTGTTAGCCTGTACTTCAGAGAAGTAGATGCCAAACAAGAGTGGTCCCAGGACTGAACCCTGAGGTACTCCACTTGTCTGGAGCTGGATTTGGAGTCGGCTACTTTTACAGTCTGGGTTCTGTCAGTAAGCCAGTTGGCAACCCATCAAGTGATGTAGGGATTTATGCCCAGCTTAGTAAGTTTATCTATGATTCCAGAGTGGGGGATGGTGTCGAAGGCCTTGGCGAGGTCCAGATAGGCTGTATGGACTGCCTTACCCTCGTCCACAGCTCTGGAGACTGATTCGAAGAAGTCATTCAGATTCAGGAGACAAGATCGGCCCTTCACAAACCCAAACTGGGTGGGGTCCAGTGTTTGAAGGTTGCCAATGTCTTTGTTTATAAGTTCCATGATAATGCGTTCCATGCCCTTGCAGATCAGGTTTGTCAGACTGATGGGACAGTAGTTCCTGAGATCCAAGGCAGATCCTCCCTTGTGGAGTGGGATAACTGTAGCTGTGCGCCACTGTAGCTGTACGCCACTCAGTGGGCACGAAGCCTGAGGTGAGGCTATGATTAAACATGACACTTAGGTGAGGTACCAGTTCATTTTGTAGTTCATGTAGTACACAGCCTGGGATGTCATCTGGTCCCATGGATGCTGTATTCTTTGCTTTGGAGAGTGTGGTTTCTACCTGTGTGGCCGTGATTATCGGAATTTGGCAATCTTTTGGTATTGAGATGGGCTCTTTAGGTGGTGAGAGGGAGGTGAAGTTGGCACTAAATCGATCTGCCAGGATACTGGCAATATCCTTGGGATCAGTATATTTAATGCCATTCTGTTGTAGCTCAGAGCAGATCTGAGCATTGCCATTTAGATTCTTGACATAACTGTAGAATGCCTTGTGGTTGTCTTTGGAATCTTTGGCAATTTTATTTTCGTAACTAGCTTTTGAGGATTTTATGAGGGATCTCAGCTTCTTACTGAGGCTGGTGAGGGAGTTTTTTGCATCCTGGGATTTTCCTCTTTTCTGCAACAGTTTCTTCCTTCTGTTGTATAGTTTGTTTATAGCTTGTTTGTTTATAGTTTGTTTGTTTAGTATTTTATTCATTTAAAGTGTGTCTTTTCTTTATCTGATGATTCTGGCAATAACTTGTTTAGGGCTTGAAAACTATAGTTGCATATGTTGAATGACTTAGTGTTTAAAGAAAAATATTTTTTCTAGCCGCCTTGCTATTATAGATATTACTGGAGTTCTCACTTTCTTTGACTTGGAGAGAAGAGACAACAGTGGGCAACAAGTCACAAGTGAGCAACCAAAATTTGAACGTAAAGATGTATGGGATATGAAATGGGCAAATGACAATCCAGATTTGTTTGCCATGATGGAGAAGACCAGAATGTATGTCTTCAGAAATTTGGATCCTGAGGTATTTGCATATATTTAAAGCTTAACAACTTTTTTAGTGCATACTGTACTATACGTATTGAAAGTATTATGAAAATATTTATTCTATCATGGGCCTTTTATTAATGTATATTCATGTTTGCAGCATATTTGTCAGATCAGTCTTTTTGATGTATTTAGGCCACCCACATCGATTGTTCTGAAACCCTTAATTAGTAGTGTGATAATGTCATTAGAAGGCTTTAGAATGCTTTATAGATGACAAGACTTAATGATTCATTCATTGCATCTGAAACTCAGTTTGATTGGTAAACAAGCTTTCTTTCTAACACCTTCAGAAATTGTCATTCATTCATTCTACTCCTTGCAGAATAGTGCCTTTATTTTAAAAGTGCTTTTAAGAGAGACCAGCTTGTCAGGCTTGGCTGGTTATTGTATTTGTGAGAAGAATGAGATTTTTTTTGCTTTGTCTTGCTTAATATTTTTTTTCTCAGTTGAGCGTAACTAATGCAACTGGAACTGAAGGTATGTTTCTATAACTGGTTTAGTGTTTGGTACCAAAATTTGTAGCAAGAGACCCTGATTATACCTAAACATAGAAAGCTTACTAGGATTTTTTGAATTACATCTGCACATGGTTACAGCCAGACAGAAAGATGTAACCTCATCCTGATGATAAAACATTTTATTTCTTGCAGGGGTGGAAGTTCCCTCCCTACTTGCACCAACTCATGTGGGGGCAAAGCAGTGATTTTCTGCAGAAAACAGTGACCAGGGAGTTCACCCTCCCAAAGCTGAATTCAGTGAAAAGATTTCTCTCTTAGTCTAAGCTCAAGACGTTTTTGGGAAGCAATTTTGATAATGAGCATTGTTGTACAAAATGTAATATTAAAACGACTCATTAGTTAAAAGAATATACTTCCTTTGCAGTAGTATTCTCAAATACATATGCCCATATTTTTTTTTCTGTTTTTGACTGGGCCTTATTAATTCTAGTTCTTACACTAACCATATTTTAAAATCATGCAAGAAATTTCAGAAAATGGAAAATTATTATTTTTCTCTCCACTTCTCTGACATTATTGCTGCAGTCCTTGTATTCCTTTGAGATATGAATAATTTGATAACATCAATGTCTTCTGTGACATAACCCAGGGATTTTCATACAGGAACACGTAAGTATATCTTAGCAGATATGGGGCTTTGTCTCTGAAACTCAAACCTTGCTTTTGTCTCCCAACTTTTTACAGTATTTTAATTTGTTCCAGTCCCTGGCTTTATTATGATTTGTTCATAGGTGTGTACTAGGCTAATGGCCCTGGGGCCTTTACAAGCCTAGCCATAGGATTACCCTGGCATAGTGCTACCCGACCTTATTTCCCAGTGCATCTATCGAGTAGAGCCACTGGTGTTATCCCCGGGGTGAATTTTCTGTTTCCCATCCACTCATCAAGATTTCTCTTGAAGAGGGTCAGCGAGGTACTCTGCTTGATATGTATGGGAAGTCTGTTCCATAGCTTGGGCAGTCTCTGGGTTATGAACTTTTACCTCCAGCATGTTCTGTTAATTGTGGTAATAATGAGGTTGAGGTCTCTGGAGCATGTAGTGTGGAGGGATTGGGATTTCTTTAGATGTAGCATTTCTAACAGAGCTGGGTCAGACATGGCTTTGTACGTCAGGCAGAGATCGCCTCTAAGTAGGTGATATGAGACAGAGAATAGTTGGAGTTTTTTGAGTCTGTCCATATAGGACAAGTGTTTACAGCCTAGGATCCTCTTTGTGAGGTACTTTTGTGGCCTTTCCAGTTGTTGCAGGTGTCTAGTGAGGTACATGCCAAATGGGGCATTTTACTCAATGATTGCCCTAATGAGGGAAGAGTAGAGGGAGACAAGGACCTCTTTCTTGCTGGATGCAAAACCCTTAGTAAAGAGATGTGCCACTTAGAAGGCCTTTCTGACCACAGTGGCAATGTGGTGATCAAAAGAGAGGTTGCTGTCAACGTGTGTTCCCAGTTCTTTTATAATGCCTTCTGTGTTTAGTGGACTACCATCAGTGTGGTAATTCATGGGAACTTGGTTTTTCCCAAAGGGGATGACAACACATTTTTTGGCATTGAGCTTAAAGCCATGGTTCTGACAGCAGTCGTTGGTCTCAGTGGGGCCATTCTGTATGATATCAACATCACCTGGGGAGTTAATAATAACTCCCAACTTGCAATTGCCTGCAAACTTTTCTCAGCCAGAATCCCTTTGTGTTGGCTTGGACTTTAGAGAAGTAGATACCAAACAGGAGAGGACCCAGGACCAAATCCAGTGGGACTCCACTCATGACTGGTCGGCAATCTGACTTGGAGTCAGAACCTACACTGTGAAAATAGCTATCTGTGAGCCAGTTTGCAACCCAGCTAGTGATATAGGGGTTGATGCCAAGCTTAGTGAGTTTTTCTATGATTCCTGAGTGGGGTATGATATCAAAAGCCTTGGCCAGGTCAAGGTAGGCTGTATGAACTACCTTGCCTTCATCCACAGCTCTGGTGACTGACTCAAAGAAGTCGACCAAGTTAAGCAGGCATGATCTACCCTTCACAAAACCAAACTGGTTTCCTTTTTCAGCAGTGTTGGAATTGTTGCCAGCTACTTGTCTGACATTGTTTTTCCAAGAAGAAAATACTCTTTTTTAGCAGTTTAAGGAAAAGTCTGCAGTAATGGGGTGTCTAGTGAATTTATATGATATTCTAATACTTATTGTCAAGTTTTAGAGGCTGCTAGATGTCACTGTTAATTTTAAATACATGTTTTAAGAAAATTCATTGAAACTTTGGGATAGAAATCTCTGAGATGTACAACACTGGGATGAAAATCTGTTATCTGAAATGAGAGAAGGTGTGCCTTCTGTTCAGATAATTTTGATAGTGCCTTGAAATCTCAGATGGCTCTTTTTTTTAACTAAGAATTGCACACTGATGAAAATGTACTCTTTTTAGTGATGAATGGTTAGTTAGTTAGTTAGTTAGTTAGTTAGTTAGTTAGTTAGTTAGTTAGTTAGTTAGTTAGTTAGTTAGTTAGTTAGTTTTGATGGTGTACTCTCTTCTGATGGAATTATACAAATGGGGGTATGTGACCATTAACTTTTCCACAGAGGCAAAGCTTCTAAAACTGGATGCTCTATGTAAAAAATTGTTTGTTTTTACTTTTGCACTGTTGAAAGTGCTTTTTTTACTTTGTATCACATATCCTTGTATCCTTGTACATGCTGCATTGGATAAATTCCTAGGGAGTTGGAAGAGATAAACAAGGAGATGCTAAAAATGATAAATTGTATGTTAAAATTACTGTCTTTGAGGAGGACCCATGGAACAGTGTAACCAATTATGTCTAGACTGAACTCACTGTTGCAGTATTCCTTACATATGGGTTGCCATTGCTGACGTCTTTTTTTTCCATACCACACATGCTGACACAAGTGCTTAATTTAGTGAGTCCAGTCTACCTACTGCATATCTTGGGAATGTGAAAGGAAACCAGAGCACCTGAAGAAAACCCATGCAAACACAAAATGACATGCAGACTCCACACAAAAAGCACCCAGCCGAGAAATGAACTAAAGAACTACTTGCTGTGAGGCAGCAGTGCTACCCTTTGCACCACTTGGTGATTTAGAGCTAAATCCTAAAGATTTTTACAGTGACTGTATCTTTTCTGGAGACATTTCATGAACATTGTCAAAAGTATAATGATGTCTCTAAGATCAGAAGCTTGAAAGCTTTAAAGCTTTAGAGGTCGTGTTTGCTGTAGAAGAGTACTTTTTGCTATGGAGACTGAAACAGCCATCAAGGAGTAGATAGCCATTGTGGACGAACAGCTGTCTCAAAGGTTGAAGTGCAGTGAAAAAAAATTACCCAGTTCTTCAAACTAAGAGGCAAAGCTCCATAGCTACCTCCACACTAAAAAGATATGTATGGAGGGGTAGTTGTCTGCAACACTGGAAAATCACATAATTTTTAGCATCCAGTCTCATCTCTGCATACTGCTACTGTATGCAAATACAACCAATCAGGAAATACAGAGATATGCAGCTTAGTTTCCTCATCAGGTCAGACTCCTACAGAGGTAGCCTGCTGGTGTTACTTTCTTCACTTCAAATTTTTGACTCAATTTATGCACCATAAGAGCCCTTATATCAACCAGCTAAGAGTTATTTTAGTCAGTTGAAGGTGAATCAGAAATCTATTTGTAGAACATCCATCAAGTTAAAGAGTTAATACTACAGTTGGTGACTAAGTTATCACCCCCTGACTTAAGTAGTTACTACCATTCATCTTTAAGTAGGTGTATGTTGTTTGATTGCTGAGTAAGTGTGTGTGTGTGTGTGTGTGTATGTGTATGTGTGTAAGCTCATATGTGTATGCATGTGTCTATGCAAGCACATGGATTACATTGAGTTGTACTGTATTCATCTGAAAGCACTAAACTAAAATACATTGTTGCGGCTGCTGATTATATAGTTATTCATTGATTTGCTCACAGTGAGACATGCAAGGTATATGCAGCCAATAAATTGACTGTAAGTGTGGACCACATCTGTATATGTATATCTGTAAGAGTTGTGTAAAGGACAGCATTGCATAGGTATGACAGCAAGAAGCTGAAATATATTACTGCAGCTATTATTTTGTATTTGTTTATTTGATAACTGCGTATACCATAAATGTCTAATTGTAAAGTGGCAGTGCATGATCCTGTGTGTGTTGGTGTGTCTGTAGTCGCATGTTTATACATGTTTATGTGTGGGCTTATACTATATTCATACAAACTGAAATATATTGCTGTTACTATTGATGTCGTTGCTTAATCATTCATTATAATACAACATCTAAGGTTTGCACAGCAAAGTGGCTGCAAATTGTGTGCTTTTTGTGTGTGTGTGTGTGTGTGTGTGTGTGTGTGTGTGTGTGTGTGTGTGTGTGTGTGAGTGAGTTTCTGTAGTAGGTTTCACTGTATCATTCTGTCAGTAGTGAATTGAAATATATTGCTATGGCTATTATTTATATGTTTATTAATTTTGTAACAGATCTTTGAGGTTTACCCATGCAACAAAGTGGCTGCAATTCATAGGTTCATAGGTGTGTACTAGGCTAATGGCCCTGGAGCCTTTACAAGCCTAGCCCATTGGATTACCCTGGCATCATGCCACCCGACCTTAGTTCCCAGTGCCTCTGTCGATTAAAGCCACTGGAGTGATCCCTGGGGTGAATTTTCTATTTCCCATCCACTCATCAAGATTTCTCTTGAAGAGGGCCAGTAAAGTGCTCTGCTTGACATGTATGGGAAGTCTATTCCATAGCATGGGCAGTCTCTGGGTTATGAACCTGTCCCTCCAGCATGTTCTGTTGATTGTGGTAATGAGGTTGAGATCTCTGGAGTGTGTGGTGTGGATGGATTGGGATTTCTTTAGATGTAGCATTTCTAACAGAGCTGGGTCAGACATGGCTTTGAAAGTCAGGTAGAGATCGCCTCTAAGTAGGTGATATGAGACGGAGAATAGTTAGAGTTTTTTGAGTCTATCCATATAGGACAAGTGTTTAAGGCCTAGGTTCCTCTTTGTGAGGTACTTTTGTGGCCTCTTTAGTTGTTGCAGGTGTCTAGTGAGGTACATGCCAAATGGGGCATTGTACTCGATGATTGGCCTAATGAGGGAAGAGTAGAGGGAGACAATGACCTCTTTCTTCCTGGATGCAAAACCCTTAGTAATGAGGTGTGCCACATAGAAGGACTTTCTGACCACAGTGACAATGTGGTGGTCAAAAGAGAGGTTGCTTTCAACCTGTGTTCCCAGATCTCTTATAACGCCTTCTGTGTTTAGTGGACTACCATCGATGTGGTAATTCATGGGAACTGGGTTTTTCCCAAAGGGGATGATGACACATTTTTTTGGCATTGAGCTTAAGGCCTCTGTTCTGACACCAGTCGTTGGTCTCAGTGAGGCCTTTCTGTAGGATGTCACCATCACTTGGGGAGTTAATAGCTCCCAACTTTCAATCATCTGCGAACTTTGTCAGCCAGAGTCTCTTCATGTTGCCCTGGACTTCAGAGAAGTAGATACCAAACAGGAGAGGACCCAGGACCATACCCTATGGGACTCCACTCATGACTGGTCGGCAGTCTGACTTGGAGTCAGCTACTTTCACACTTTTTCTACCTGTGAATCAGTTTGCCGCCCACCTAGTGATATAGGGGTTGATGCCTAGCTTAGTGAGTTTTTGTATGATTCTTGAGTGGGGAATGGTATCAAAGGCCTTGGCCAGATCAAGGTAGGCTGCATGAACCACCTTGCCTTCATCCACAGCTCTGGTGACTGACTCAAAGAAGTTGACCAAGTTGATCAGGCATGATCTACCCTTCACAAAACCAAACTGTGTGGGATCCAGAGTTTGGAGATTCTTATATCCTTGTTTATTAGGTCCATGATGATGCATTCCATAGCTTTGCATATCAGACTCCTCAGGCTAATGGGGCAATAGTTCCTAGGGTGTGTAGTCGCTCCTCCTTTGTGGAGAGGGATGACTGTAGCAGTGCGCCATTCGGTAGGGACAAAGCCTGAGGTGAGGCTATGATTGAACAGGGCACACTGGTGAGGTGCCAGTTCACTCTGAAGTTCATGTAGAACACAGCCAGGAATATTGTCAGGTCCCATAGAAGCTGTATTCTTGGCCTTGGACAGTGCTGTTTTAACCTGTGTAGCAGTAATACTGGGTGCCTGGCAATCTACTGGTATTGTGACTGGTCCTTTGGGGGAAGGGGTAAAGTTGGCACTAAATCTGTCGGCCAGTATATTGGCAAAATCTGTTGGCTCGGTATAGAAGGTACCATTGTGCAGCAGCTCAGAGCAAATCTGGGTATTGCCATGGAGATTCTTTACATAACTGTAGAAGGGCGCCAAGACCGCTGAGTGAAGTCCAACCAATTTATTGCAAACAACCTGAAAATTTTAACGCTGACAACTGAAAATACGTTTTCGAGCTTCTTCATCAGAAAACAAAACAGGAGTGCAACTACACTCACTCAATATATAGTACCTCATTCAATTAAAATAATTGAATAATTGGGTGATAACCAATCATCCAAAAAAGGGGTTGTACAATTAAAAAACCTTTTTGTATAACAAAACAAATGAATGACCATATTCAACCCACACTTACTTGTAAAATGTGGTCATATACAAAATAAAACATGTTTCAAAAGGTTTTAAATATTTAAAATATTTAAAATGTAAATACTTTACAAGGTGTGAAAGAATAAATGTTTATAAATGTTCATGTTTATAACAAACATACTGATATTCTAAACCTAGATGGTAAAATAGTAAATGTAATACTGCCATCTGCTGGATTTTAGTAATAATTGAAGTTTGGCTGCTCTTAACTTGAGCACAGGAATAATGGATTACTATTTTACTAGGCCTGCCTTTTCTAATTTAGTAGGCTTTTGTGACTTGGTAGGGGTGGTATTGGTGTGGGAATTGTTTACTCATATTCTCTATCGGAAAATTACTGACTATTTGAAGTAGCTTTCACTAAATCCTTATGCAGTAAATTAGGTGGCCAGCTGGCTTAATAATGCTCAACAGAGAGTTGGGATTAACAACTTCTTTTCAAACTGGACAAAACCAACTGTTGGAGTGCCATAGAGGGATGTATTGTGGCAGGTTTTAACACTGTATCTGATATTGTCATTTTAATTCATTCCTCAACTGATGAGGGTTTCAGATCAGACTTGGTTCCAACTCTGCCACTTCTTCCAGATCCTCAGATCCAAACTTTGAGCTCCGCCCTTTACCCATAATTCCCCAACAACCTAACATACCTCAGATCTTGTGTGCTGCCATATCACCACAGAGGTTGATCCTCTCACTCTCTAGCTATTGGTGTTTTTTTTTCTAGGTAAAACAGTGAGTTCTTTAAAAGTTTTCTCCTTAAATAGGCTATCTACTGATCTAATATTGTCAATTTTCATTCTGTCCTCAACTGAGGAGTTCAGATCCAATCACTCGGTTCTGACTCAGCCATTGCTAAAGCTTGTGTCAATCAAAAACTCTCAAACTTCTCCATTACCGATAATGCACCAACCCCAAGTACCTCAGATCTTGTTTGCCGCTTTACATGAAAGATGTGGTGACAGTTACTGTCAAGCAGATAGGTGTTTGAAGTTGTGAGTTTATCTCTTTTCTTAACTAATCTTTAAAATTTGAGGTTTTCTTTATACCCTTACATTATCGCTTCACTTTTTATCTCTTTTACTAGTTAAAATAACTTTTTTATCACTTTTCTTCTCCATACAGCTTGTACTGTTGAATACTGTTAGTATTATTTTCCTACTTCTAGACTTTATGTAACCTCTTTTATTACCATTTTTGGTAATTTATGTATTTCTCTGTCTCATTCTCCAAAAAAAAAAAAATGTTGGTTCTCTTTAACTTTCTGTCTTGTTTCCACTGTGGCAGAGAAAGAGAAAGGCCTGGCTGGGTTAAAAAAAATGTCTCAAGTGTGGGCAAAAAATTCAATTTTCTGATGCCCACACTTTCTGTATACTGCCTTGGTCCTCTTCATCTTCAAGAGGACTGTGGTTTGTCATGGGTTTAATCCCAGAGCTATGACTGAAAGAAAAAATAGACTAATTTTAAAAGGGCTGCTTCCTTCCTCTTGTGGAGAGGCTTTATCTGAGGCTCTGTCACCAACAAAATCTAAGAAGTTTAACTCTCCATCTCAGAGTCCTTCTACTTCTTCCTCCAAGGCTTTGGAGCAGTCAAGAAAAAGACCTGAATCTGATCCGACCTCCTATTTGGATCTTAATAGAAAAAAGTCTAAATTATCGAATCAGATCTCAACTTTTGATTTGAAACAGAGAAAAAGGGATTTGTCCAATATGACCTCAACATCAGACCTGAAGCAGAAAAAGAAAGATTTGTTGGATCTGACTTTTTTTGAGTCCAATAAAAAAGCAGTCGATCCAGCTACTCCTTTAAGCTGCATTTTCCTGCCAAGGATAAGATACTCCCCTTCGGTGGACCCACTTCCTTCCAGGGTCCCCCCTCCCTTTTTGGAGAGACCCAGGTCCCCTTCTGTAATATCCACTCACTCTTCCAGGAGTTTAAAGGAAAAAGATGTGGAAGGAGTGATGAGAAGGTTTTTCTTCGAATCAGGAGGTCCAATCTTCTAGTACACCCCCTTTAAAAAAGTTCATCATCTGACTCCTTCTTCTGTCTCAGAGTCCTTGCCTCTGAGGATCCCGCTGAGGAGGTCCCTAAGAAGAAGACGTGTAAGAGGAAGCACTTGGACTCCCCAGAGGAGTCTATCACAGATGATACAGACTTTGATGAAGGTGAAGGGTCCCCCATGGTCACCTCCTGAAGATATCTCATTTGGAGACATCCTTGAAATTTTAAAACAGAGAGGTAGCTGGATGTCCAGCAACCTTTGTTTGAGGAGTCTGTATTCCTGGAGGCGTTCAGTACTGGCCTGTCTACCTCCTGGGTGACTCCGCCCACTGACGAGCTCATTGAGTTGATCTCTCAGTGGGCATGGAAGGATCCCAACACTATAGAACCAATACCTTTGAGACCAGATTAAATTATGGCATCACCTGTGGACAAACAGTTTTGGGGAAAAGGGGTACCCATTGATGTCATGGTCATGGTGGCAACCACTAAAACAGAACTTGTTGAGGAGAGTTCCATTGTTCATCCCCCCAATAGGGAGTAGCGGGCGATGGACAGGTTTGCAAAGCTTGTCTATGCTTTAGTAACCTTTGGCTTAAGGTCACTGAATTATTTGTGATATTTCACAAGGTTACAGAGGGATTTGATTAAGGAGCTCTCAAATACCCTCTTAGAATCCATTTCTGAAGAAGTACAGTCATCTGTGACTTCTCACTTGGTTACCCTGCAATCTAGTTCCAAATTCCTCCATGAGGCTCATTTTGCAAGTAGCTGAAGGAGCCACAAGGGTGACAGGTTCAGACATTTCTATGAGGAGGCATGTCTGGATGCACTTATGTGATTTTGTGGAGCCCTTCAAGTCTTAGTTTGTCAGTGCTCCTTTTGACGGCATGTCTTTGGCCCCAAAGTGAAGGATACATTATCCAGGTGTGAGAAGGATGGAAAGACCCTGTCTGCCATGGACGTATGTTTTTTTGACCACTCAAAGAAACTTTTCTAGGAATCAGTGAGACAGTCAAAAGATGTGGTTCAAGAAATCCCAGTGACCTTTCCAGGACACACACAGAGGAAGTTTCCCCTAGGGTAGAGGGTGGAACTCTAATGGCAGATGTCGCCTCCTCAGCAGAAGTGGCCCACAAAACCAGGGGTCCAGAATTTTTTTCTCTAACAGAACCTTCCAGCATTCTTTTAAAGGAGGCCCGATTTCTCTCCTCTGGAGGCAATCGGGGGTCAACTATCCCTGCACCAGAGAGCCTGGCTGGAAATAACAGATACTTGGGTGTAGAGGATAATTTCCAGAAGTTATATAATACCTTTTTCCATTCCTTCTCCAATTTCAAGAAAAAATCCCACCCAGTCAGAGAAAACAAGTAGCCATTCAGGTACAATAGCTGCTAGAACAAAGAGTCATCCAGGAGGTTTCACCAAGCCAGTTAGAATCTGGAACTTACTCAAGATTCTTTTTAGTGCCAAGGTAAACAGGGGAATGAAGACCAGTTTTGGATCTCGGTAACTTAAACAAGGCAGTTCAATACACCAGCTTATGGATGGTCAGGGTTCAATCCATTCTACCCTTTCTGGGCAAGGACAACTGGATGTGCTCAACAGACCTTCAGGATGTGTAATCTATCACATAAAGATGAACAGTCATTCCAGAACAAAGTCATTTCCAATTCAGAGTTCTGCCCTTCGGTCTTACCACAGCCCCCAGGGTGTTTACCAAATGTATGGCAGTAGTAGCAGCTCACTTGAGACTGCAGGGTTCCGTGTGTTTCCATATCTAGACGACTGGCTTATTACTGCCTCAACCAGGCATCAACTATGTTAGAAAAATATGTATTAATAATATGCATGCTTAGTGCATTCGAGGTTCAGAAGGGTTAATGCATTTATTCTGTTCACACTGCATGAATCTGCACAAGCTACTAAAGACATTCCAATCCTGTTATGTCATAAAAATATGTGTAGCTATGATCTGCTTATACTTTGGAAATTAACAGGAAAGCATTTGATTTCTGCTAATGTCATGAAAATAATAATAATAATTGTTTCATTTCTACTAGTGTCATGAGACTTAACAAAGAGTTATTGATTTTCTGCTTATGCCGTAAGAAAGTACACAGCTGCTGAAACCATTGATAATGAAAACAAAGGCTGCTTGAAAGTATAAACCGCAGTCAGCATTACTTGTACCTAAGCTAGAAATGTACCTTGAAATGTAACACATATATATTAGAACTGCACAATTGAAGAATAGAAAGTTTGTAGTGGGCTAAAAATAAGCCCCAAGGCCAGGTTGTTTTTCTCAAATGTTTTTTGTAATCCAGTCATGTCAGCAGGAAATCTAAGTAACATTTTCTATGTAACACACAGTGAGTTTTAAATCTGAACATGTCAGCAGGAAATCTAAATAATATTTTCTGTAGAACAATACAGAAAGCTGTGTCTAACTACGTCAACCATAGAAAAGTAACATTTCATAGAACTGTATAAAAGTAGCATACTGCTTACTAGTAATTTAGACAAAATCCTGTATTTGCATGTTTTGTCTCCTTGCTGCAAGTAATAAAGGGTACCATACTTGAACCTTACGTGAATTGGTCTTTGAAGTTTTTTCCTTTGACAAATTAGTAAAGGCAGGAGATCAGGTTCTGCAGACATGTTCTGATCTTAGGATAAGGATAAACTACAAAATGTCTCAGCTGGAGCCAACTTATTTATAGGAGCACTGTTCAAGACAGGGTCAATGATAACCTCATTGCCACTGTCAAGGGTCCAGACTATAAGATCACAGGTCAGAAAAATTATCTGCAGTACCAATATTTCAGCCTGCTTGGTCCTTCAAGCTCTAGGATCAATGTCAGCGGCAGTAACTGTAGTACCTTTAGCCAGATTTTACATGATGGATGCTATCATCACACTGGCCAGTTCTTTGCCAACCCATGTCAACTTCAATATGAATCACCTGCAGCTGCAAAAGGGATCTCCAGTGGTCGATTCAATCAGACCAGATTCTACAAGGCTGTCCATTTACTCCCTGTCAGCCCAAGCCCATAGTGGTCATGAACTCTTCCCAGTTGGGATGGGGGGGGGGCATTTCTTGGGGAAAGCAGTCCAAGGCACTTGGTCCCCTGAAGAGGCCAACTCTCATATCAATGTCCTAGAGATGACAGCATTGATTTTAGCATTGCAGGCCCTTCAAGATGCTCTCCCTTCGGGAACGATCGCAGTTCAAATGGACACTATGTCAGGTGTTTGGTGCGGTACATCAGCAAACGAGGAGGGACCAGATCATATCCCTTGTGTCCAGAAGCACTCAGAGTGTGACAGTGGGTGAGCTCATCTAACCACTTTTTCATAGCAATACACATTCCAGGGAAGTCCAACGTGATAGCAGACAAGCTGAGCAGGTGCATTCTTCTACGTCATGACTGGTCCCTCAACAAGAATGTTAACAGAAATGATTTTCCATCAGTGGGGGTAGCCTTGCTGTGATCTTTTTGCTTCTCCCCAAAACTACAAATGCAGCAGCTACTTTGCCCTAATTCCCCCGGAGGGGGAATCACTGAGGGATGCTCTACTTCACGATTGGCCACCCAATCTTCTTTACACTTATCCACAATTCCACTAATTCCAAACTTCCTACAGAAAGCTGCCATATTGGAGAGCGAAGTCATCCTCATTGCGCCTTACTGGCCTTGACAGATTTGGTTTCCATTCCTTTGGCCACACTCACTTCACCAGCCTTGGATTCTGAATCCAACTCCAGACCTCCTGTATCGCCTGACAGGCATGATACATCCAGACATATCAAACTTCAGGCTGACAGCCTGGCTTCTCCAATTCCGTTAACAGCCAGACAACCTATGCTGTCTTCACCTGTCTGGCATATACTTTTATCTTCCCATAAACCCTCTACACAAAAACTCTACTCCAGTAAATGGAAAAGGTTTGTTTACTGAGCTCGTCAAAATAATGTTGATCCTTTTTCAGCTCCCATACATAAACATCCTTGAATTTTTGGCCCTGCTTTTTAAGGAAGGAGCTAGTTCCTCAACAGTTAAGGTTCAAATCTGATATTATCTCTTTCATTCCTCCTTACGAATGGGTTATGGATCCGTCTTCGGATCCAACTCTGCCTCATTTCTTCAGACTGGGATCCAAGTCTCAAGCTCCTCCCACTACCCACAATGCCCAGCACTCTAACAAACCTCCTCAGATTTCGTTTGCCACCAGTGGAATCAGACGTGGTCGCCTGTATCTCAAGCTTTTCAGATAGTTTTCTGGGCTTTTTTCTCTCAGATAAGTGCTCTTTTTCTCTTTTTCTTTTCCTTGCTCTTAAATTCCTCCGCTATCCAAATAGCAGTGTCAGTGGAGTCTTCTATTCCCCTTTTCTAAAACTTTCCAGTGCTCTGGGTAGCCATTTCTTGGGTTAGATTTCACTTCTACTTTCTGTTTCTCTTTTAAAAAAAATATTCTCCTTCTTTCAGTGTTTCTGTCTATTGTGTTTCTTCTAGTTCCCCCTTTGTGTGTGTGTGTGTGTGTGTGTGTGTGTGTGTGTGTGTGTGTGTGTGTGTGTGTGTGATTTTTCTTGGGTTATGACCGACAAAACCTCTGGATTCAAGAGGTGCTCAGAATGCGGATGCAAGTTCCCGCATTACAGTGCACACTGTTTATGTGTATATTGCTTGGGTACAGAGCATCTGCGGTAGGCCTGCTCTGTTTGTGAAAGCTTTAACCCTAGAGCAATAGCTGACTGCAGAAACAAGTAAATTCGGAAGAGCCTTTTGCTAGCTTCCCTTCCAGGGGCTCAACCCCCCCCTCTAAAAGCCTTACAAGTGCCTCTGAGTCCAAGAAGTGCCCTCACAAGTCTTTGAGGGTGTCTTCGGAGCCATCTGCTATGGTTGGGAGGCTCTTTGATCCACCTGCCTCAGATCACAGGCCTACTTCGGCTCTGACAGATCCAAAGCTCTTTTCGGATCCATCTGGACCTGTAGTGATCACCAGCTCACTTAAAAATGCCGCCCCCCCCTTTTCAGATCCTAAGACTTCGGATCTTACAGTGAGGGGCCCTACATCGGTGTCAGAATTTGAGTCAGCTCTACAGCAGACCCACTCCAGGCACTCCAGTCCCTCCTCCGTAGCTTCTTCCAGGTCTTCCAGGAGTTTTTCAGAGGCTGATGTGGACAGGATGATCAGGAAGATCTTCAAGACTCAGGTCCAGCTGGAGTCTTCTCGGCTCCATCCCCTATGGGTTCCGTGAGTCTTTCCCTTCAAGTCCAATCTTCTTCTCCTATCCATCCTTTAGCTTTGGAGTCTCAAGGTCTTGGCCAATTGAGGAATCTGGGTTTGAGTGGATAGAGCCTACCCTCCTCCACTCCGACCATTGCCTTGACATCCTCGGTTCCTCTGTCATTGAACCATAGCAAGTTTCAGATCTGAGAGGCCCCCATCGGGTCTGGAGGGAGGGGATCAGCTTCTGCATTGTCGGAGCTGTCCCTACCTTTCAGTGCTTCACTCTGGACAGTTCGGGTCTGATTCTGCCATGGACCCAGGGCTTGAGATCCCAGCCCTCTCTTCTTCTGTAACCTCAGCTCCAGTGGAGTTAGGGAGGGATTCTCTGGGTCCCTTGGCATTCTGAGTGGTAGAAAGGACCTTCTCTACCGACAGAGATCTGGGTCCTTTGAACCATGGTCTACTCCACTGACTTCCTGGATCAGAGACTTGAGCCTGTCATTCCTGTCTCGAGTTAGCCAGATCAGACTGGTCTCCAACCACTCCCCCCAGAGGGAACCCTTTCCTCTTCTGAGACCTTCCCTGAGTACCCCACAGAGGAGACCCCTCGTAAGAAGATGTGCAAAAGGAGGCACATCGACTCCCCCTTTCAGTCAATCACTGACGATAAGGACTTTGATGAAGGAGAGGGAACATCCAGATCACCACCAGAGGACGTCTCCTTCAGAGATATTTTAGGGATTCTGTGGCAGAAAGGTGGCTGGTCAGCCCAAACTCCCTCCTCTGAGGAGTTCATATTTTTGGAAGCCTTTGGGATGGGCCTATCTACATCTGGGGTGGTCCCCTTGGTGGACTGGTTAGTGGATTTGATGTCCAGCTGGTTCTGGAAAGAACCGGACTCTGTTGAATCTATCCCCAATCACCCTGACAAATTTGTATCACCCCCAAGGACAGACTTTATTGGAGTAAAGGTATTCCAGTGGATGCCATGATTCTGGAAGCTGCCACCAAAAAGAAGCTAGCAGAGCAGAGTTCCACTGTCCATCCACTGAACAGGGAGTCCAGAATGATGGGCAGGTTCAAAAGGATTTACGTCTCGGCCACCTTCTCACTGAGGGTGTTGAACTACCTGGCACACATTATCCATTTGCAGAGAGACCTGGTAAAAGAGCTTTTGGACTCTCTGGCAGAGTCCATGTCACCAGAGGACTTCAAAAAAGTCTCCCCCAACTTGCTACTCTTTCGTCCTTGTCCAATTTGTCCATGAGGCTAATTTCCCATTCTAAGGAAGGCACCTCTCGGGCAGCCGGCTCAGGCATTGCTATTCGGAGACATGCCTGGATGAGGGTTTGAGATTTTGTGGAGCCCTTTAAGGTGTCCTTTGTTAATGCCCTCTTTGATGTATCCTTACTCTTTGGTCCATCGGTCAAAGAGACCCTGACCCACAGTGAACAAGAGGGGAAGACCTTGTCTGCTGTTGGGGTCAAGTTCTCCATTCTGCAGCACACCTTTTCTAGAAATCAGCACAGTGGAAGGAAAACCTAGTTCCATAAATTGCAGGGGTCTTCTAAAGATCAATGTGAGGATTCTTCCTTTAGTGGCAGAGGAGGAAATTTCAATGGGAGATGCCACCCCAGAGGCATAGGGGGTCCACAGAATCAGGCCTTCAGGGAACCCTTCTCTGATAGGCCTTTTCAGCGCTCCGGAAGCGCTGCCTGACTGCTCATCTCTGGAGGCATTCGGAGGTCAGTTCTGTCTACATGCTAATGCCTGGACCAGTATAACACAAAACAAGTGGGTGCTAGAGATTATATCCAGAGGCCACATTATCCCTTTTCAAAGTTCTCCTGTATAGAGGTCAAAGAGGCTTCCTGATGTTCTACCCAGTCAGAGGGAGTTTGCAGTAGCAGACATTCTAAGCCTACTGCAAAAAAGAATCATCCAAGAGGTCCCAATCACACAAAGAAGATTACTCTCATTTCTTTTTAGTGCCAAAGAAAACTGGGGACCTTTGATCCATACTGGATCTAAGCAAGCTAAACTTGCTCATAAAGAAAGCAAACTTCCAAATGGTGACGATTCAGTCCATTCTTCCGCTGTTGCGGAAGGAAGATTGGATATGCTCGTTGGGCTTAAAGATGTGTACTGTCACATCAAAATAGACAGATGCTCCAGGAGTCATCTGCACTTCCAGCTGGGAGCCAGTCATTTTCAAGTCATAGCTTTGCCCTTTCGACTCACCACAGTCCCTAGGGTGTTTACCAAATGCATGGCAGTAATCGCAGCTCACCTCAGGCTGCAGGGATTCTGGTTGTTCCCTTACCTGGATGACTGGCTCTTTAATGCCCCAACCAGGCATCAGCTAATACAGGCCAGGGATTACTTCTTCAATCTTGCCAACCATCTGGGGATTACTTTAAATCTGGCAAAGTCAAATCTTTCCCCTATGTAGGCTTTAGAATTAATTGGGGCGACCTTGGACACAGTCACCCAGATTGCCGCTCCTCCCCCTCATTGTGTCCCAACTTTGAGAGATCAGGTACAAACAGTGTGAGTCTAGCTTCTTCTCCAGCAAGGCTAATTCTCCAAGCTCTAGGTTCTATGGTGGCTGCCATCCCACTAGTTCCTCTTGCAAGATATTTTATGCGAGTCTTTCAGTGGACTCTGGCTGATCAGTGGTCTATACTCTACCAGCTTGTGTCTGTTCCTATCAAGCTGACTCCTGTTTGCAGATGCCATCTGCAGTGGTGGCTTCTCTCGAACTATCTGAATTAGGCAGTCCATTCCTTCTTACACCCCCTCCACCAAGGTGACCACAGATGCTTCCCAGTTGCGGTGGGTGGGGGCATTAGAAAGGAAAGATGTTCCAAGGCACATGGACTCCCATAGAGACCAGTCTGCATATCAGTGTTCTGGAGATGAGAGCTGTCCTCCTCATGTTGCAAGCCTTTTAGGATGTTCTTCCTCTAGGAACGATTGCGATCCACACAGACAACATGCGAGTCATGTGGTACATCCACAAACAGGGAGGAACCCGCTATTATCCGTTGTGCTGAGAGGCCATGAGGGTTTAGGAATGTGCCATGTCTTCAGACCATTTTCTGCTTGCAACACATATACTGGGGAAATCCAACGTCCTGGCAGACAAGCTCAGAAGGTCCATTCTGACCCCTTATGAGTGGTCCCTCAATTAACCAGTAGCGGACTTGGATCTTCAGCCATTAGGGTCACCCTTGCTGTGACCTATTTGCATCCTCCCAAAACAACAAATGCAACAATTACTTTGCTGTGATCCCCCCTCTGGGGGAGTCCCTGAGAGATGCTCTGGTTCATAATTGTCCCCCCAGTCTCATCTGTGCTTATCCCCATCTGCCTTTGATTCCATAGTTTCTCCAGAAAGCAAATCATCTGAAGTCCACAGTAATCCTCATTGCTCCCTTCTAGCCTCATCAGATTTGGTTCCCCTTCCTCTGTTCTCGCCTGACGTATCCTCTATGGATACCTGAACTGAAACAGGGCCTCCTTTCTCATCCTATAGAGGGTTATCACCCCAATCTGTTGTCCCTCAAATTGACCGCTTGTCCCTAGTCCGAGACATTATTTTGGCCTCTCAAAAGCCAGCTACTAAGAAAGTTTACAGCAGCAAATGGAAGAGGTTTGTATTCTGGGCTTCCAAACAAAACATTGATTCCTTTTCATCATCTGTTCCTGATGTTCTGTGTTTCCTTGTGCATCTTTTCAAAGGAGGAACTAGTTTCTCCAACATCAAACTCCAGTTAGCAGCTATCTCTAACTTTCATTCTGGTGATGTTGTCAACTGCCCCTCAGCTCCCAAACTATGCAAGACCTTTTTGAAAGGATCTTTCTTCTCAGGCCTCTGGTAAAGAATCCCTCTCCACCATGGGATCTTACTGTGGTTTTGCAGGGATTAACTCAAAAACCTTTTGAATCAGTGGGTGACTGTGACTTAGTTTCTTTCATGGAAAAAAGTCCTCCTCATTGCCATCACCTCAACTAAGAGAATATCATAAATTCAGGCCTTATCCTGTAAGCTGCCTTACATAATTTTCCACAAAGATAGTCGCTTCCTTCATACAAACCCTTCTTTTATGCCCAAGGTAGTTGCAGAGGTCAGTCTTAACCAGATTATCCAACTACCAGTCTTTTTTCCTAATTTCTCTAATGATTGAGAACGACTGTTGGATTCATTAGATGTTCACAGACAATTGCTTTTTACTTGCACAGGACTAAACCCTTTTGAAAGTCAGACCAGTTATTTGTTTCCTTCTCTACTAGCCATCTAGGTCAGGCAGTTTCAAAGGTTGCTCTTGCCAAATGGATTACAGACTGTATCTCCTTCATTTATGACAAAATAGGTT
This sequence comes from Protopterus annectens, assembly GCF_019279795.1. Taxonomy (NCBI): domain Eukaryota; kingdom Metazoa; phylum Chordata; order Ceratodontiformes; family Protopteridae; genus Protopterus; species Protopterus annectens. The sequence continues at coordinate 1,226,248,056 of NC_056725.1, forward strand.
ACAAATACCCCATCCTCTTAAGGACCACTCCACCAGGTCAGTGTCCAACTCATCTGCCTTTTCTTCGAGGACCTTGTTAGATGAAGTCTGTGCTGCAGCCACTTGGTCTAAGGCTCACATGTTTGTATCACATTATAAGTTGTATTTTGTTTACCGGAGCATGGCTTCATTCAGTTCAGCTGTGCTGTGGCGTATCCTTCCTTGGACCACTCAGGAGTTGTATAGCTGGGGATTCTACCCATTCGTGAAGAGGAATGAAAGAGACAACATCAGATTTATTAGTTAAGTACTTACCATAACTAGGTATCTGTGTTGTCTTCTTTCATTCTTCCTCACATCCCACCCAACCATAGGTTCATAGGTTAGTACTAGGTTGACTGCCCTTGTGGGCCATTTTAAGCCTAGCTGATTACCCTGTGTGAGAATCAAACCCTGCACCTTGTGTTTATAAGGTAACCACCTTAACCATTATGCCACCCCTCCCCCTTCCTGACATTCTAGAAGACCTGGAGAGAATACTGAAATGTCGAATTTTAGCATCTGGAGACCTAAGTATCGAATCTGCAGTTGCACGAATCTTCAGAATATTGAATCTGGAAATCTCAAATCTGCAGTAGTGATGGCGCGTTTGGTAAGTGTAATGCTTTTTAAGGGTTTTGGGGAGGGTTTGTGTGTGTGGGAATGTGTTGGGGAGTTTTAGGTGTGGATTAGGGTAGGTAGGTAAGAGTGTGTGTGTGTAAGTGTTGAGAGTGGTCATGTTTGTATGTATGTGATGTGTGTTTGTGTAGGGGGGGGGGTGTAGAATGTGTGGTAGTGGGTTTGCTGTCTTCTGGTTTTTAGTGCGACTTTGGAGTTAGTATATAAAAGTAGGGGGGTGGGGTTGCATGTGGACTTGCCCCTCTGTTTATAGCAAGGGTGTGTGTGTGTTTGTTTTGTTGTGTTCGTGTGTTGTTGGTTTGGTTTGTTTTAGTGTCGGGAGGTTGGTGTATTTGTGTTTGTTCGTGTTGCGTATTGTTTTTGTGACATTGGGGTTTCGGGTTTGTGAGTTTTTGGCTTTATAGTCTCAAGATACTGAAATTTGATATTTCAGTATTTTGGGATAATAAAGTGAATCCATATATACACATGTATATACATATAATTCGAAATTCGTTCTATCTTTGGTCTCTGTTTCCTATGGGCAGCAAACTCTATCTGAGGAGGTTGGAGTGTGGAGCATTGTGGGTAGTGGGAAGAGTTCGAGACTTGGATCCTAGTGTGAATAAATGCAGCCAAGTTGGATCCGAGGACGAATCCATAACCCATTTGTGAGGAGAATGAAAGAAAACACAGATACCAAGTTATGGTAAGTATATACCTAATAAGTAGCAGCAATATCGAATTTGAGGTTTCCTCTGTCACGTCTCATAAGCTCTGCAAATCTTTTTTGCGAGGCACTCTTTCTGTAAGACCTCCTTTTAAAGACTGTAATCCCCCATGGGACCTGAATCTGGTACTGCAAGCTCTTAACTGATTTCCCCTTCAAACCAGCGGCTGTGTGCGTCCTTAAATATCTTTCTTGGAAGACTGTTTCTGGTAGCCATTGCTTCTGCCAGACAAATTTCTGAGATTCAAGCCTTGTCCTCAAAACCTCCATACTTGATTTTTCAATGGATACATTACAAACTAATACATCCTTTCTTCCTAAGGTGGTGTCAGAATCTAATATCAGTCAGTCCATTAATTTGCCAGTATTTTTCCCAAATTTGTTAACAAGGACGAATACATGTTACATTTATTGGATGTTCACAGACAAATACATTTTCCCTGCATAAAAAAAGCCATAAAAAAAACTGACCGTTTGTCTCATTTGCAGAAGTAAAATTGGGAAAGCCAGTTTGCAGAGTAACTTCAACCAGATGGCTGACTGATTGCATTTTATTTATTTATAACAGGTTGTGCATTACTTTACCAAAACCATTACGGGCCCATTCCACTAGATCCATGGCAACGTCTTCAGTATTTCAGTCCAGAATGGCCATGGATGATATATGCACAGTAGCAACTTGGGCTACTCCCCATACCTTTGTTACTCATTACAAATCGTGTCTGGTCTGCAGAGGTACAGCATCATTTGGTTCAACTGTGGTCAGGTATATCCTTCCTTGAGTCCACCCAGGATATTAGGTAGCTGGGGTCTCTGTCCTATCACTTGTGGGTAGAATGAAAACTGACAACATCAGATAAAGAAGTTATGTACTTAGCATAACATTCCATCTGTGTTGTCCATTTTCATTCTTACACAGCTCCCCACCCACCAACTCCCATCCTTTGAAAACTCCTGGAAGAATGAGTGGTTAGAGGACATCACTCTCCTTTATATTGAGCTCCAGATATAGTCTTCCTCCTATTTGACTGTAAATATTTCCTTTCTAATAAAATCAACAAACAACATCTGAGGTACTTTGGTGATGGTGCATAATGGGTAAGAGAGAAGCTTGAGAGTTTTTGGTTGCCATGGGTTTTAGTAATGGACTCGAGGGATCAGACCCAAACCCATCAGTTCAGAAATAATGAAAATGGACAACACAGATACAGAACTTCTTTTTTTTCTGCCACCTTCCTTCCAGTAATTTTCTTCTGCTAGTCTCCCTTTGTGATTTTTACCATGAACTTGGTATTCCTGTCTAGTACCATTGCTGGTACTTTACCGTTCTTCTTTCTGTCCTCTTCCTACCCTTTTAGCGTATTCTGGTCTACCATTATTGGTAGTCTTTCCTATTCTCAAAAAAAAAAAAAAAAAAAAGTATTTCTTCAAACTTTTATAGTAGTTTGTTTTTTCTTTTGGACCTTTCCTTACTTTAGGTACACCAGGATAGCTGATAAATAAATACCTAATTCGGATGCCCACAGGGAATGCCTCTACTGCTTGGGCACTGTCCATTTAGATGCAGATTGCACCATTTATGCCTGTTTCACCTCCATGGCAGTCACAGACAGGTGAAATAAACTTATTTTGAAGGGTCTTTTTCCATCCCCTTCTTCCTCTATTTCATTTGTAACTCAAACTCCTTCAAAGGAATCTGACAAAGGGAAGCCCGACTCTGCTCATAAGGACAGTGATTTTAGAAAGATAAGTCTTGATCCTGCAATGTCTTCAGCTCCTTCCACAGAACCACCAGCAAAAGTGTCAAAAAATCCAGATCTGACCACTTCAGATCCTTGTGCTCCAAAATCAAAATTGCCTCAGTTCTAATCACCTTTTACTTTACCAGCTACGATAACTTCTCGACTCCCTTCTCTCTTTTTGCAGGAGTTTTCTGACAAGTACTCTAGACCACCATCCACTAGCTCCTCTCTCAGGTCTTTCAGGAGTTTGTCTGAGTATGAAGTGGATAGGATGATGAGAAAATTCCTCAGAGCTCAGATCCAGATGGAGTAATTCCATATCTGTCTTCAGTCAGATCTGTAAGCTTGCCTATGACTAGTCCCCTTTAGTTTCTCCTTCCTTGATCTGACCTCCTGTTTCAGAGCCCTGGGAATGTCCTCATTGGGTCCAAAGACATTTCATTCTTCGACTCTGATCACTTCCCTGAGCCACCTGGCTCTGAGCCTTTCAGAGCAGGAGAAATTTTGGAGCCTAGGCATCTATGCTGGATTTGGGAAACAAGAGTTGACTCTGAAGATATCAGAGATGTCCCTGCCCCCTGGAGTTTTGGTTGTGGACAGCTGAGTTCCAACTCTATCCTCAGAAGGAGTACTTACAGGATTCTAGGGGCCAGTGGTGCAGGAAGTGTTGGCTCTGCTACCCTCAGCTTCGGTCTCCCCTAAATGTTCTGTCTTCAAGATTGTGGTGAGGGTTTTCTGTTTACCTAGAGAAAAGACATGCCTGCCCCTCTTGGATCAGATCACTCTACCTCCTTTTGGTCTTTGTTCTGAGCCTCGGTCTTCCATTCCACTGGGACAGACAAGCCCATTCAAGTCTCCAGTCAGTCCCTTAGGACTCCTGTAACACTTCTGATAACTCATCAGACCATCCCATTGACAAGGTCCCCCAGAAGAGAATGTGTAAAAGGAGACACTTAGATTCCCATCAGGTATTTCTCATGGAGGACATTGATTTTGATGAAGGGGCCCAGATCTCCACCTGAAGACATCTCCTTTGGAGGCATTCTTGAACTCCTAAAACAAAAAGGTAGTTTGGTCATCTGACACCCCTTCCCAAGAGAAGTGTTCCTGGAGGCTTTCAGGTCTGGCCCAGCTATGTCATGGGTTCCTCCCTCTGGCTGATGAACTTGTAGACCTCATTTCTTGCCTGGCATGGAAGGAACCGGATACTGTGGAGCCCATTCCTAAGCATCCAGATAAATTTCTAGCTCCCCCAAGGACAGGACACACTGGAGAAAAGGGGGTCCTAGTTGATGCCATGGATGTGGCAGTAGCCAAGCAGGAAAAGCTTGCAGAGCTCTTCTGTCCATTTCCCTAACAGAGAGTGTAGGACGTTGTACAGATTCATTAAGTGCATTCATGCTTCAGAAACCTTTGCTGTGCTGTTGTTGAATTACTTGCCACATTTCATGAGACTGCATAGAGATTTGACTAAAGAACGCTCCACATCTGTTTCTGGGTCTATGTCTGTGGATGGCCAAAATAGTCTCCCTACAACCACCCTTCAGTCTGTAACTAATGCATCCATGAGGCTGATTTTCCATGTGGGGGAAGGTACCTCATGGGTGGCTGGTTTGGGTATAGCCATTAGGAGTCGTACTTGAATGCACCTATTTGACTTTGTGGAGCCTTTTGAGTATTCGTTCATCAGTGCTGCATTTGATGTGTCTTCCTTATTTGACCCTAAAGTAAAAGACACATTCTCCAGATGTAAGCAAGAAGGAAAGACCTTGTCTGCCATAGAACCCCTCAAAGACCTTTTCCCCAGAAGCTACAAGGAGGTTGAAAGACGTGATTCCATAAATCCCAGGGTCCTTTCCAAGACTCATGAGGAGATAGATCTCCCAGAGGCAGAAGAGGAAACTCTAACAGATGATGCCAGCCCCATGGCAGAAGTGGCCCACAGAACCAGGGATTTTGGGTCTCATTCTTGGACAAACCCTACCACTGCTCCTGAAAGGCGGCCCAAATGTTGCTCTCTGGAGGCATTTGGGGACCATTTGTCCCTGTACCAAAGAGCCTGGGTATCCATAACAAAAGATTTCTGGGGGAAAATAATTATATCTGTAGGTTATATCATACCATTTTCCCAAATCCCCCCTACAAGAATGAAGAGAATCCCTGACGTTCCACCCATTCAGAAGGAAGCAGCAACATTGGGAATGGAAATGCTGGTAGAAAAAAAGTCACCCAGAAGGTCCCCCAGACCAGATAGGATCTGGGACCTACTTAAGATTCTTAATAGCACCAAAGAAGAAGTGGACTTGAGACACATCTTGGATCTCAGCAAACTAAACCAGTTCAAGAAATATTCAAGGTTCCGGATGGTCACTGTTTAGTCCATTTTGTCCCTACTGCAAAAGGACTACTGGCTGTGCTTGAAAGATCTACAGGATGTGTACTGTCACATCAAAATAAAAAGCACTCCAGAAGATATCTGCACTTCCAGCTGGGAGCCAGTCATTACCAGTTCAGAGCACTGCCTTTTGGTCACACCACAACCCCCACAGTGTTCATCAGATGCATGGTGGTGGTATCAGCTTACCTGAGACTGCTGGGATTCTGATTTTTTCCATACTTAGATTGACTGGCTCCTAACTATTGCAACCAGGCATCTTCTCCTACAGGCAAGGGAGTACTTGCTCCAGTTGTGTCTCCACCTAAGCATCGCAGTCAACAAATCACACCTAACACCCCATTACAGTCTGGAGTTCATAGGTGCTTATCTAGACATTGTCAATCAGATGCCTCTTTCCCTCAACTCATATTCAGACACACAGATCCCAGGTCATGAAAGTAATCCTGCATTCTTCCCTTCCAGCATGAGTAATCTTACAAGCCATGTGATCCATGGCAGCAGCTATCACCCTAGGCCTTTAGCCAGGTTTCACATGTGAATTCTGCAATGGACACTGCTGGTACAGTGGCCCATTCTTCAGCAGCCTTTATCTACCTTGGTCAAGATTACACAAGTTTGCAAAAGATAGCTTCTTTGGTGGCTTCACTTGGATGAAGTTTCCCAAGGCTGTCCATTTGTTTTCCTTCTGCACACATCCACAATGACCCTGGAGCCTCACAACTGGGTTGGGGGGAGCACTACTTGGAAAAGACAGTTTGTTACTTTGTCCTCAGAAGAGGCCAAGATGCATATCAATATCCTGGAAGTGAGAGCAGTTCACCTAGCATTGCAGGCCGTTCAAGACTCTCAGCCCTCCAGGATAGTTGCTATTCAGATGGACAATACGTCTGTAGTCTGGTACATCAACAAATAGGAAGGTACCAGGTCTTACCCACTATGTCAAGAAGCATTGAGCGTGTGGCAATGGGTGATCTCTTCCAGCCACTTTCTCGTAGCAATGCACATACCAGGGAAAGCCAGCTTGATCGCAGACAAACTAAGTGGGTCCATTCTGATGTCTCATGAGTGGTCTCTCAATGTCAAAGTAGTGGAGAGAATTTTCCATCGATGGGGCTACTCATTCTATGACTTTTTCACTTCTCCCTTCAAGAACAGTTGCAACAGATTCTTTGCCCTGATCCCCCCCTAAGGGGGAGTCACTGAAAGATGCTCTAATCCACAACTGGCCCTCTGGTCTTCTCTATTCTTAACCCCCATTACTCTCCTTTTCCTAATTTCTGCAGAAAGTATACCGGTTAAAGAGCACAGTTATCCTCATTGTGCCCTTTTGGCCTAGTTAGATTTGGTTCCCCTTACTCTGGCCTCATGTTCTACATCCATCGGGATACTGGATCCCAATTCAGACCTTCTGTCTCACCCAACAGGAATGACTCATTTATACTTAATAGGCCTAAAACTTGACTGCACAGTTTCTCCAGTTCCACTGATTGCTAGGCAACTCAGGCTCTCCTCCCCGGTCCATCATCTTTTATTATCTTCTCAAAATACTTCTACTAGAAAGATTTGCAAAAGTAAATGGAAAAGATGTGCATTCTGGGCTCTTTAAAAGGATCTGGACCATTTTCTGCACCCGTACCAGCAGTACTTGAATTTTTAACTTCAGTGTTTAATAAAGGGGCTAGTTTTTCTGCTTTTAAGGTCCATTCGGCTGCCATTTCAAACTTCCATCTAGATGAAAATAATTTTTCCCTAGCTTCTTCTAAATTGTGCAAAGCCTTCAGCAGAAGTACTTTTTTACTTAGACCTCTGCTGAAGGATCCTACTCCTCTTTGGGATTTAAATATTTTGCTTCAAGCTGTGACACAAGACTCCATTGAACCCTCAGCCAAGTCAAACCTCAAGTTTTTGTCTTGGGAAAAACATTTTTCTAGTCACTATTACATCAACTAGATGAGTATCGAAACTCCAGGCTTTATCTTCCAAATTTTCTTACCTGGTTTTCCACAAAGACAGGGCTTCCTTACAGACCAACCTATTTTTTTTTTGCTTAAGGTAGCTTTTAAGTCTAATAATAACCAGGTCATTAACCTCCCGATTTTCTTTCCGAATTTTTCAAACAAGGGAAAAAACATGCTCCATCTTTTGGATGTGCATAGACAATTTCGGTTTATCTTCACAGAACCAAAGTTTTCACTAAGACTGATGAATTATTCATATTCTTCTCACCTAACAGATCGGGCAAGACATTTTCTAAAGTTACATTAGCGAAATGGTTAACAGATTGTATCTCCTTTGTCTGTAGTAAAAAAATGATTGTCTTTGCCTAAGACTCCTTGAGCCCATTGCACAAGGTCTTTGAATGTATCCTCTGCTTTTTGGTGAAGAGCTTCCATACATGACATTTGTGCAGCTGCTGCTTGGTTCAGTGCACATACATTTATTGCTTATTACAAATTGGATTTGGTTTCTAGGAACAGAGCTGCCTTTCGCCCCATAGTACATCGAAATATTCTTCCATGAGGATCACCCAAGGATCATCTAGCTGGGGACTCAGTCCCCTCAGTTGAGGAATGAATGAAAATGACAAAAATCAGATTAAAACGTTAAGTACTCACTATAATGTTACATCTGTGTTGTCCATTTTCATTCTTCCTCAACCTCCTGCACTCCTAATCCCCTTCCCTTTGTTCCTGGATAGGTCTAAGGGCATCACTTTGGGAACTGCTGTTCCTTGTTTGAGCTCCAGCTCTTTTTCTTCTTATTCTGTACTTTCTTGGGTTCTTATAAGGTATTATTCATAGACCAATATGGGCAGCAAATTCGGTATGAGGTATGTTATGTTGGCGGGGCATTATGGGTAAAGGGAGAAGTTCGAAAAATCTGGAAGCAGCAGCTGAGTCGGATCCAAGACCACATCAGTTGAGGAAGAATGAAAATGGACAACACAGATGTAATGTTATGGTCAATGTCAGGGACAGTTTATAACTATGCCCACTGCACATGTGTGCTTAAACACACACACACACAAACACACACACACACAGACACACACACACACACACACACACACACACACACACACACACACACACACACACATGATCGAGCGCACTCATCAATTACAGCCATTTGCATGATTGTACACTTCAGATATCTGTTTGAGATCAAGTGAATGAATTCATAAATAATGAAGAAATCTGTATCAGCTTGCTGTCAGAAGAATCAAACTGTGCAACCAACTCTTGTTCCAGTTGGCTGCTTCATACTCTTTGCTCAAGAATCGGAGACAAAGACTCAGTAATCGGGGACAGTTTTTAAATAGTTCACTTATATACTTAGAAAGTTGCTAGTATAACAATTATATTGCATTCGCAAGCATTTTCTGGAGGATTCAAAGTCTGCAACTTACATGCCTGTCATTATTTAATGACTGCAGTCAGCAGCAATTTGCCAAAAAAATCACAAATTTGACAAGGAACAGACCAAAATATCTCTTGACTTACTCAAGAATTCTGTCCAATGCAAAAATACTGCATGTGTGTGTGTGTGCGGGGGGGGTTTGAGGTGGGGAACAAAGGTCCAAAAAAGGACAAATTTTAAATAGGATCATGGGAGATTACTAGGCTATTGACCCGAAGGTCATTTTAAGCTTAGCTATTTCAACCCAATGTAATATCATAGAAGTACTAGTCAATACCCAAGATAGCATTTAGTAATGACTGCCCATGTCCAGGAGGATTGTGGGCACTAGCCACAGTAAGAATTTACAGTGCCCCATCCATTTGTCCAGATTCCTTTTGAACAGTGTCGTAGAGGTGCTCTGGTTCATATGAATTGGTAGCCTGTTCCAAAGACGTGGCAGTTGCTGAGAGATAAATCTGTCCCTCCAGCAAATCTTATTTAAGTCACAGGCCATATTTAAGTCCCTGGAATGGGTAGCCCTAGACCCATTTGCTTTATGGATATGCAGTAAGTTCATTAGATTTGGGTCTTGGGTTGCTGTGTAGGCAAGGCATAAACCTCCCCTAAGAAGTCTATACGATGTGGAGTATAGTGACAAGGACTTTAGTCAATCTGTGTAGGGCACATGCTGGAGACCCTTGATTTTCTTTGTTAGAAACCTCTGAGGTCTCTCTAATTGCTGCAGGTGCTTAGTGCGGTACATACCGAATGAGGCATTATACTCCATTATGGGCCGGATAAGTGCTGAGTATAGGAGGGTTATAACCTCTTTTGTTCTCAAGTTGATGCCTTTACTAATCAAGTGAGCTACTTGGAAAGCTTTCCTTACAATGATAGACATATGGTGGTCGAAGTTAAGGTCACGGTCAACCTGTGATCCCAGGTCTCTTACCACTTTATGGGTACTTAGGGTATTGTTGTTGATATGATAGTGTGAAGGGACATTGTTTGTGCCAAAGTGAATGATGATGCATTTCTTTGCATTCAAGTTTGAGACTGCGTCTAAGACACCAGTCATTGGTCTGTGTGAGACCCTCCTGGAGTATACTGATATCATTTGGGGAGTCAGAGTGTACCTAGTTTGCAGTCGTTTGCAAACTTGGTCAGCCACAACCCTTTAGTTTTGACCTGATCTTTTGAGAAGTATATACCAAACAATAGGGGGCTCAGCACTGACCCTTGTGACACCGTGCTGGTAACAGGTTTGCTGGTTGATGTGGAGTCTCCCACTTTGATAGTGTGTGTCCAGTTTGTGAGCCAGTTGGCAACGCATCTTACAACAAAATGGTTTACATTCAGTTTGCTAAGTTTATTGGTAATGCCTGAATCTGAGATTGTGTTGAAAGCCTTGCCAAGTTGAGGTATGTGGTGTCCACAAATTTGACCTCATCAATGGCCGTTTTCACTCTTTCAAAGAAATCCGCCAGATGTAACAGGCAGGATCTGCCTTTCACAAAGCCGAATTGGGTAGGAATCGGGGTTTGTAAGTCACCTATGTCTTTATTTATGAGGTTCATAATGATACGTTCCATAGCCTTACAGAGGAGGCTGGTCAGGCTTATAGGTCTGTAATTCCCTGGGTCTGTTGCTAGGCTACCTTTGTGAGGGGAATCACTGTAGCTGTTCTCCATTCCACAGGAACAAAGCCTGTGGTTAGGCTGTGATTGAAAAGGGTACTTAGTGGTGATGGTAGTTCATGTTTTAGCCTGTTTAGAAGACAGCCTGGGATGTTATCTGGTCCCATAGAGCCTGTGTAATTTGCCTTGGACAGGGCTTTGAGGACCTGCTCTTCAGATATGCAAGGTGGGGATGGGAGTTTGGGGTTGGGTATGTTGTAAGTTAGGAGGGGATAGGGGAGAGAAATTTTTGCTAAACCTATCTACTAGCAGGTTCGCTATCTCTGTGGGGTCAGTGTGGGTGATACCATTGGCCATCAGTTCTGCACATGCTTGGGTCCTAACTTTAGGTTACATATATAGCTGCAAAAGGCATTATGGTTATCGTTGGCAATACTTGCTAGGTTTCTCTCAAAGGAGCTCTTGGAGGATTTGACAAGTTGTCTTATTTGCCTGTTAAGAGGAGGGTGCTTTTCCATTGTTGGGTCCTTGTCTTTGTTTTCTTGGACAGCAACATTTTGCATTTATTGTAGAGTTTGTTGATCTGGAAGTCCACCATGGCAGCTTGATTATACTTGGGGGTCTGGCTTTGATTCTGTCTGGTACAGACAAGTTTATACACTTATACAAGTGATTGTACAGGGCGTTAGTGTAAGTTTCCATGTTGTTAACACTTTCAGCTTGGGATGGGGCTTGGAATGCATCTATACCTTCACCTAGGTATAAACACGAACAAATGCGAATAAAATTTAGTAAGGAATATTTCAGAAGACTTAAATTAATCCTGAAAACAGCACTGACATCTAGGAACAAAATCCAAGCTATAAACCAATTTGCTCTTCCTGTCCTAACTTACAGTTTTGGAGTGATTGACTGGCCCCAAAATGTGTTGGATAGATTAGATAGGAAAACAAGAAGGATGCTTCATGCTCACCAAATGATTTATAAAGATCAGTGCATACCAAGATGATGTATTCCCCGTTCTGAAGGAGGGATGGGCCTCCTTGAAATTGATTACATGTATAGATCTGCAGTTGTGGGACTCGACACATATCTGTTCCTCACAAGACCCAAACGTAATGAAAGTTTTGAAACATGAGAAGAATAAATCTAAGATGACTTCTCTGCTTAATCTAGCAGAAGCATATCGGCGTCAAACGGAAATGGAAATCAGACCAGAAGTGGATAAAAATCAGTTAGCAACTGAATGTGCCAAAAAACAAAAGAAATAATATAAGGTGAAGGACCAGATGAAAAGGCAAGAAATGTGGAAAATGCATAAATAAAGTTGCAAGTATGGAAAACTTCTGGAAGAACCTCATGTTGATCAGGAATGAACACAGGAATGGTTAAGGAAAGGCAAATTCAAACCAAGAGGTGAAAAGTTAATGTTGGCGGCACAAGATAGTGGCATATGTACACATTGGTTTACAAAGTCCGTTGAGCATGTGGGATAAACAGACAAATGTAGGTTTTGCAAAACAGAATTGGAAACAGTTGCATACCTTGTTGCTGTATAGTGAAAGGCATAATAATGTGTGAGACTGTTGCAAAATTATGGTATTGAAGTGGCTGAAAAATACTGGAAACATGAGCCATAAAGCATCATAGAAAATGTTGGAGTTTACACCACATGGGATCATCTATTACCAACAGTTCAAAAGATAGATGCTATAAAACCGGATATGGTGGCCCAAGAAAAGAAGACAATAGTAGCATTGATCATTGAAATCGCCACACCCAGTGACTACAATGTCCTGTGTACAGAGGACAAAGTTATAAAATATCAGGATTGGCAAGCAGAAACAAGAGCAATGTGGAAGAAAGATACCCAGATAATTCCAGTAGTAGTAAGAACAATGGGTCTTATAAAAAAGAGTCTACAGTCATATTTAGATATGCTACCAATACACTTAACTCTGTACGAATTACAGGAGGAGTAATTACTGGGCACAATTCGGGTGCTGCAAAAAGCACTTTTGGCTGACATCAAAGAGTGAAACAATACTAATTTCATGAACTTTAATCATGCTTTGACCTAGGAATGGGGTTCATTCCCATCACTGTATTAGAAACCCAAAAGATTTGGAGAAATTAAAAAAAGAGGGTATAGTTTGTCTTGGTGAAGTTTTTAGTCTGCTTTCATCCTTTGTGAGATCTGGAGTTATTGTCAGTTCAAAGGTGACTGATTTGTGGTCATTTTTAACTAATGAGGGTCCAACAGTTGCAGCTGAGCACCTGTTTGGCATATTGGTGAGGACCAGGTCTAAAAATGTTTGTTCCTCTTGTCAGGGCATTTGAATTCACAAAGTCGAGGAACTTTTGTGCTAGCAAGTTTGGGCTAGAATAGGTTTCCCAGTTGATGGTGGGGTAATTGAAATCCCCCATAACCAGTGTGTTCAGTAAAATTTATATTGTCTTCAGTTTGGTTAAGTAGGCTTTATGGGTGTCGTGACCCATGTAGGGGGATCTATAACTGGCTAGGATTTGAATGACGGTTTCCCAAAGTAACCTGGACCAGGAGTAACTCCATGGAGTTGTCCAGTCTAACTACCTCCTCCTTTGGTTTTCACTCATTCATTTTGCAGTCTAAAGGTGTGGAAGGCATTGTAGCCTTGCAGGGTTGGAGTACTCTCTGAGGCCTTAAACCAAGTTTCTGTGACTATACAGACATCCACATCTTCTAGTGATGGAAGTGCTTCCAGGGAGTGCAGTTTTTGGTTTAAGCTCCTAGCATTTAGCAGCATGACCCTTATTTTGTTCTGATTGGTTAATTTCACATTGGTAATGTTGTTTTCGAGACCTTACCTAAGAAAGGCACTATGGGGGAGGCAAGAGTTTTTGCCAGCAGCTGAAAGCCTAGGGGTGACAGGGAAAAACAGTCTCTGGCAAAGCAGCAAGGTTTGTCGACCATGGCTTCCCAGGCAGACAGGAACTGGATCCCCTTGGAATGACACCACAAACTAAGCCAATTATTGAAATCAATCATTTTTTGTTAATACTGTAGCATCATTTTAGGTGAGGGTAGTATGCTGCTCAAGGCTAGGGATGTACCTGCCTGGGATACATACTCAGGGAGCTCGACCATGTCCCTCTTCATATAGTCCAGCGAGGTACGTCTCAGGTCATTTACACCAACATGAACTATGAAAGAGTCATAACAGTACTTGTTGCTGGGAGACCGGAGTGCATGCGTGATTTGGCGAATCCTGGCACCGGACAGGTAGATGACTGTGACTTTCTCCTTGTCCAACTTGGTGAGTGGGACATCCATGTGTCTCACTATTGAGTCTCCTTGGTGGTTGAGACACTGGTGTTGCTATGTGTCATGGGTGCTGTGGAGACTGTGTTAACTGTAGCAAACTTGTGTTTTGGAGGTCTCTGGTATTTTGGTAAGTTTATCGAGAGAACCTCCATGTATGTGGATTTACGTGTTTGATGCATACTGTGTGTGTGAGTAGTGGTATGTGTATGACTAGTGGTATTATGTGAATATGTAGTGGTGGGTGAGTTGACAACCTTCTCCGTGTTACTATTTTGAGTGAGAGAGAGAGCATGGATTCTAGAGTATTGGTGTAAATACTTCTCTCTCACTCTGTACTAGACTGTGTTACTAGTAGAGGCAATTGCTACACTACCTCAAGAGACCAAAGTCAACAAGGTTGGCAGGAGAAACAAGGGTGGTCCAAATGTCCATAATGCTAGGTTGAATACTGTTATCACTAGAGGTGGCTTTTATGACAGAGGAGCTCGGCGAAATGGGTATTTCTGCCTGGGTTTTAAGGGAAAATTTGTTGAATTTAACTGTCTGCCTTTGGCACACACTTGCAAGGTAGTACACTGTGCTGTGTGACATGCAAACAAGCAGAAACCTGCTAAGATGCAGGGCCGAAATACCAGAAGCTAAAAGTTGAAAAAAAAAAAACTCTTAACAAAATTCAAAAGGAACAATGAATATGCTTATTCCAAGCCCTAGACCGGCCTCCCTTTACCAGTCCGGTCCCAATCAACACAATTCTCTCACAAAAGTGCAGATAGGCCCCTTCCAATTCAAGATGGCCTGTAAAACGTGCTCAGAACAAACTACTATAAATAATTCCAGAAGCAGCAGGCCAGGATCTGGACTATGTAACAGCTACTAGCTACCCTAATTTCAGTGGGAAGCACTAAAGAATGTTTAACATAGCAGAAAAATAGCAATGAGACACTGAAAAAAACATTTAAAACTGCAGAAAAATCAGCCAGGAGGCTCTAAAGAATTATTTAAGCAGTTAACAGGTCAGTTAATTAAGTACTTCGTGGCTGGAAAACCAGAGCAGGCAGAACAGATAGCTTTAAAACTAAAAAAAAAAATACCAGTAAATATTTAAACATTGGAAACAGCAAAAAGCTTGCTAAACAGTGAAAACAGCAATAAGATTTGATTTTACAGGCGTAGCACAGACGGGTATCCGTAAGAGTGAAAGGGAAGGTCTACAAGAGTGTAGTGAGACCAGCTATGTTATATGGGTTGGAGACAGTGGCATTGACAAAAAGGCAGGAGTCAGAGCTGGATGTGGCAGAGTTAAAGATGTTAAGATTTGCAATCGGTGTGACTAGGATGGATAGGATTAGGAATCGGTATATTAGAGGGTCAGCTCATGTTGGACAGTTTGGAGACAAAGCAAGAGAGACGAGATTGCGTTGGTTTGGACATGTGCTGAGGAGGGATGATGGGTATATTGGGAAAAAGATGCTAAGGATGGAGCTGCCAGGTAAGAGGAATAGAGGAAGGCCTAAGATAAGGTTTATGGACGTGGTGAGAGAGGACATGCAGGCGGTTGGTGTGACAGAGCAAGATGCAGAGGATAGGAAGAAATGGAAAGAGATGATCCGCTGTGGCGACCCCTAACGGGAAAAGCCGAAAGAGAATGATGATGATGATGATGAGTGTAGCAGGTAATTGCAGTATAACAGTGTAGTTTAGTACACAGTAAATAAGTACAGTATAAAAGTAGGAGGCAGGCAATAAAAAGTGCAGTACACAGTATAAATAAGCAAATAAAAAAAAAACAGGCAACTTATGGAAAAAGAAAATGGTTTCTTTTATTTTCTAATCAGGTAGTCAAAGTGTCTGTTTTCAAGGAAAGTGAGCACTGTTTGAGTAATTTGCTCAAAATCTTACGGTAGACACATGGAGGTGGAAGGATTCAACTCTGTACTTTTGACCTTGTCAGGCAATTTATTAACAGCTCAGAGCCTTAAGTGCCAGACAATTCTAATTCACTTAAACATTTAATAGAACAACAGATGTTGCACGGACATGCATTTTTCTCAACAATAAGAACTGTGGAAGTCTAATAACTGACTGTCTAACTGTAATCCTCAGTGATTTACCAGAAAAAAAGAAGTTAAAGGAGAACTGCACTCAGAATGAAAAAAAAAATGTTTATGTCATCATGTCTGTATGTTTCCTACATTTTAATACCACTTTAGGACTATATTTATTTTTTTATATTTTTACATGTACAGTGGATATAAAAAGTGTGCACACCCCTGTTAAAATGCCAGGTTTTTGTGATATAAAAAAATGAGACCACAATAAATCATTTCAAAATTTTTCCCACCTTTGATGTAACCTATAACCTGCACAATTCAATGGAAAAACAAACAAATCTATTAGGGGAAAAAAATAAAAAATACATACAATAAGCTGGTTGCATAAATGTGCACACTCTTAAATTAATACTTTGTTGAAACACCTTTTGATTTAATTACAACATTCAGTTTTCTTGGGTAAGAGTCTATCAGCATGGCACATCTTGACTTGGCAATATTTGCCCACTCTTCCTTGCAAAAGTGCTCCAAATCTGTTAGATTGCGAGGGCATCTCTTGTACACAGCCCTCTTTAGGTCACCTCACAGATTTTGGGTGTATATTATATGTTCGAAGAGTCTTTTCTTCGAACACTGAAATGCCGACACGTAAAGAGCAAATGCTGGAAACCGTGAACGGCCACTTCTGCAAATTTTTTCCCTGTGAAAAAAGTTGCTTGACTGTTATCAGGAATCGCTCTTTTCCCCAATGTAGAGCAATCTCGGAGGGGGGGGGGACACAGACCCCACATTGGGAGGGGGGGTGAAGCCCCCCACTTGATTAGGATTTTAAAGTTTATTTTTATGTTTACGGCCAATTGATTTTTTTCCCTAGGAAAACATTCGCGGAAGTGGCAGTTTGCAGTTTACAGCTTTCGCTCTTTACATGTCGACCTTTACATGTTTGAAGAAGAGACTCTTCAAGCATATAATATAGACCCCAGATTTTCTATTGGATTTAAGTCTGGGCTCTTACTGGGTCATTCCAAAACTTCAATTTTCTTCTTGTGAAGCCATTCTTTTGTTGATTTGGATGTATGCTTGGGGTCATTGCCATGTTGAAAGGTGAAATTCCTCTTCATCTTCAGCTTTCTAGCAGACGCCTGAAGGATTTGGGCCAAAAGTGACTGGTATTTGGAACTGTTCATAATTCCCTCCACCTTGACTAAAAGCCCCAGTTCCAACTGAAGAAAAGCAACCTCAAAGCATGATACTTCCACCACCATGCTTTACCGTGGGGATGGTGTTCTTTTGATGATGCAAAGTGCTGTTTTTGTGCCAAACGTACCTTTTGGAATTGTGGCCAGAAAGTTCAATCTTGGTCTCATCAGATCATAACACATTTTCCCACATGCTTTTGGGAGACTTGATGTATTGTTTTGCAAAATTTAGCTGGGCCTGGATGTTTTTCTGTGTAAGAAAAGGCTTCTGTCTTGCAACACTACCCCATAGCCCAGACATATGTAGAATACGGGAGATTGTTGTCACATGTAGTACACAACCAGTACTGGCCAGAAATTGCTGCTACTCCTTCAGTGTTGCTGTAGGTCTCTTGGCAGCCTTCCTGACCAGTTTTCATCTTGTCTTTTCATCACTTTTGGAGGGATGTCCAGTTCTTTGCAACGCCACTGTTGTCCCATATTTTCTCCACTTTTTGATGACTGTCTTCACAGTGTTCCATGGTATATACAATGCTGTGAACACTTTTTTGTACCCTTCTCCTGACTGATACTTTTGAGCAATGAGATCCCTTTGATGCTTTGTAAGCTCTCTGCGAACCATGTCTTTTGCTGTAGCAGGCAACTGAGCAAATATCAGGAAAATCCTACTAGGACATCTGAACTTTATTTGGGGTTAATCAGTCTCTTTAGTTGATGGCAGGTGTGTACCCAAGAAGACTGATTGCTGTAATTAAATCAAAGGGCGCTTCAACAAAGTATTAGTTTAAGGCTGTGCACACTTATGCAACCAGCTTATTGTATGTTTTTTATTTTTTATATTTTTCCCCTAACAGATTTGTTTGTTTTTCAATTGAATTGTACAGGTTATAGGTCACATTAAATGTGGGAAAGGTTTTGAAATGATTTATTGTGGACTCGTTTTTTTATATCACAAAAATCTGGCATTTTAACAGGGGTGAGTGCACTTTTTATATCCACTGTAATTCCAGAGTCTACCCACATGGGCTCCAGCATCTTGATGTGATTTTGATTTTTTTAGTCTACCTCTAGGTATCCCACAGTGCAGTGTTTGGCTTTAAAATATTACATTATAGCCCCTAATCTCCTGTCCATGCATTGACTTTACATGTTTTTTTCCCACATATAATGCTCTCCTATCAGCCTTAACTCTTGAATTCTCTCATACAGCTTTCAAAAAAACTGTTAAGTCACACTTAATGGATCATTGGACCTGCCTCTGCTCATCCCCGGGTTGATCCTGCTTTCCCCTCATTTACCCTGCTAATAACATTGTTTACCTACCTTCAACTACCCTACTGTTGATACTAAGCTTTGCCATGTTAATTAGCTAGGAAATTTACCTAATGACTATTTATGTATCCTGATGTATCCTAATATGGCTTATAATGTATAATGATCCTTAACTGTTATTACTTGTAAAACTGTATCTCAATATATGTTATTTCAATGTACGCAATTATTTCATGTATAGCTGCATCTCAATATTTATTCAATGTATGTAATTTTTTTTCATTTATAGCTACATTTCAATGCATGTTTGCTATGTTCTGATCTTGTTGTATTATGCCCAAGTTACTTGTTAACTGGAGCTTTTCTCCCCGGGCTTTCACTGAAAATGGACATGTGTCCAGTCGGACTATCCCAGTTAACAAATGTAAAATAAAATAAATAAATAAATACATTTTCTTTTAGTCAGTCAGGTTTAAGTACCATTTCTTGCTGTTTGACTACTTAAAATTCAAACATGGATAATCACACAGGACAGTATTCTCAGAGCCTGTTACTTCGTTTTCTTTCTAAAGTGGCAAATTTTCATTCTTTTGTTATGCCTGAATTGTAGTCCTTAAACTCATCTCCCTTCTCCTAAACACTTCTCCTTTGTAGCTGCGGATTTTTTTTAGAAGCACTGCCTCCCAGTTCTTGACCTAAGTGGTCCAACTGGATTGCAGAGAAAACTGCAAAGGATGCTTATACAGGTCTTGGTCAGTTTTTAAACCAATCAGGCTACAACTAGAATTTTCAAAGGGTTTATGGAACCCTCAAAGATACTCCTACAGTGATATAGTGAAGTTTGTGAGAACAGAAGCACTGGACACACACACAACAACTGTTCTTCCAGAAGAATTTTTTGTTCACAAAAGAACAACAACAAGTAGACATAAGTAGTGGAAACTAAGAACTTTTCAAACAGAAGGCAGCAAACAGTATATGCTTACTTTGTGTGAGTCTAGGCTGTTAGAAAATAGGTTCATAGGTTCATAGGTTCACTTCTTACTAGGCTATCTGCCCTAGGGCATTTATAAGCCTAGCCAGAGTGTGTGTGGCTTTCACCACCCCTTAGGATGAGAATACTACGCCCTTTTAGGGTTTAGTTTACTGTGCCTCTGTCTAGTAGTGACACAGAGATGACCCCCGGGGTAAACCTACGATCTCCCATCCACTCGTCAAGATTTCTCTTGAATAGAGTCAGTGAGGGGCTCTGCCTAACATGGATTGGGATTCTGTTCCAGAGTGTAGGGAGCCTCTGGGTTATGAATCTGTCCCTCCAGCACGTCCTGTTTATTTCTGTGTTGAGGTTTAAGTCTCTTGCTCTCGTGGCTCTGGTGGATTTGGATTTACTAAGGTGGATCATGTCCATTAATTCCGGATTGGACATGGCCTTGTACGTCAGGCACAGATCACCTCTGAGTAGGCGGTATGCGACTGAATAGAGCTGGAGTTTTTTCAGTCGGGCAGCATATGACATATGTTTAAGACCCTTTATCCTCTTGGTGAGGAACTTTTGGGGTCTTTCCAACTGCTGCAGGTGACGGGTAAGATACATCCCAAATGGGGCATTGTACTCAATCATTGGCCTGATAAGAGAAGAGTACAGGGGCACAATGACCTCTCTTGATCTAGATGTGAAACCCTTCATGATAAGGTGGGCAATATAGAAGGTCTTCCTAACCACTTTGGCAATGTGAGTGTCAAATGAGAGGTTACTGTCAACCTGGGTCCCAAGGTCCCTGATTACCTCTTCCATACTTAATGGATTACCACCTATGTGGTAATTTGTGGGTACCTTGTTTTTCCCAAAGGGTATGACTATACATTTTTTGGCATTCAGCTTAAGGCCATGGCTCTGGCACCAATTATCCGTTTCTATGAGGCCTCTCTGAAGGATGTTTGTGTCCGCTGGAGTATCAATTATGGCGCCCAGTTTGCAGTCATCTGCGAACTTTGTCAGCCACAATCCTCCTATGTTTGCCTGTACCTCGGAAAAATAAATGCCGAACAAGAGGGGTCCCAGGACTGAGCCCTGTGGGACACCGCTTGTGACTGGCTTAGAGTCTGACATAGCTCCAGCAACTCTGACCCTGTGGGTTCTGTCCTTGAGCCAGTTTGCAACCCATCTTGTGACATATGGGTTTACATTTAAGCTGGTGAGTTTGTCTATGATGCCTGAGTGGGGTATTGTGTCAAAGGCTTTTGCAAGGTCAAGGTAGGCTGTGTGAACTGCCTTACCCTCATCAATGGCCTTAGTGACTGTTTCAAAAAAGTCGATCAAGTTCAAAAGGCAGGATCTGCCTTTGACAAAGCCAAATTGGGTAGGATCCAATGTCTGTAGATCCCCAATGTCTTTGTTTATGAGTTCCATAATGATCCTCTCCATAGCTTTGCAGACCAGGCTCGTCAAGCTTATGGGGCGGTAATTTCCAGGGTCCGTAGAAGCACCGCCTTTGTGAAGTGGTACCACTGTCGCCGTACGCCACTCTTTGGGTACGTATCCTGTAGTAAGGCTAAGATTAAACAGCAGCCTTATGTGTGGGTTTAGTTCCTCTTGGAGTTCATGTAGCACACAGCCCGGGACACCGTCCGGTCCCATTGATGCAGTGTTTTTAGCTTTAGAGAGGGCGGCTCTCACCTGGGCATCGGAGATATTAGGGAGGCTACACTGGGATAGTTATTTCTCCTTTTGGGGGGGAGGGGGAGGAGAAATTTGCACTGAACCTGTCTGCCAGAATGTTGGCAATGTCAGTGGGTTCAGTGTATTTTGTATCATTTTGGACTAACTCTGAGCATATCTGGGAGTTTCCACCCAGGTTTCTAACATAGCTAAAGAAGGCCTTGTGATTGTCTTTTGTGTCTTTTGCAATTTTTCTCTCAAAGTTGGCCTTGGATGATTTTATGAGTGATCGTAGTTTTTTGCTAGTACTGATCAGAGATGCCTTCCCTTTTAGGGATTTTGCTCTGTCATGTAGTAGCTTCCTCCTCCTGTTGTAGAGTTTGTTTATGGCTGGGGTCCACCAGACCGGGCGCCTGCCTTTGGGGGAATGGGTCTTGGTTTTATTTGGGATTGCATGATCCATGCATTCTTGAATGTGCCCGTAGAAGGCATTTGCAAAGGATTCAGCAGTGTGGGTTGTGGTTTCCACTAGCCCAGGGGCCTTGAAGGATACCATTTCAGTCTTAAGAAGTGTGAAGTTGGCTTTTGAGAAGTTCTTCACTGTGGTCTTTTGTGCAGCGGGTGGGGCGGGATGTGGATTTCCAGTGAGATTAATTTATGGTCTGATCTTACCAAAGAGGGATATACTTCCGGTGTGGAGCATTTTGTCCCCATGTTTGTGATGATCAGGTCTAGTATATTGTCTCCTCTTGTGGGAATGGTGACCAGTTGTTCCATTGCATTTGAGTTTATGAATTCTAGGAACCTTTGGGCTAGGGTGTTGGGGCTTGAGTAATGTTCCCAGTCTATGTTTGGGTAGTTGAAGTCTCCCAATATAATGGTATTTGGAGAGACATTCATACTCTCTAGTGTCTTCAGGAAGGCTGTGTGGGGTTCCTGAGTTTGAGAGGGTGGTCTGTAACATGCTACAAACTGTAAGGCAGTTTTGCCTATGGTTAGTTGCACCTGGATGGTCTCCGATGCTTTGTGCGTTGCCACTAACCTGGAGGTGTGGGTATCTTTGATGAATATGGATACTCCCCCTCCTTTTGTGGTTCGGTCCAAGTTTTGGGGACGGAAAGCATGATATGAGGTAAAACCTGATAGTGCTGGGGTGCTCTCAGGAGCCTTGAACCAGGTTTCAGTCACTGCACAGACATCGATGTTCTCCATACTGAGAAGGGCTTCGAGGGCGTGCATCTTGAGGTTTAGACTTCTGGCATTGAGCAGCATTACCCTTAGTTTTTTTCCACTTGTGTTTTCTAGGGAGGTAGGTTTGTCCTTTGAGCCTTGCCTAAAAAAGGCACTATGGGGGTGGCAAGAGCCTTGGCCAATATCCGGAAGCCCAGGGGTGACAGGTGCAAGCCGTCCCTTGCAAAGCAGTGTGGCTTGTCAAGCATGTCATCCCAAGCAGACAGACATTGGATCCCCTTAGAATGACACCAGTAATTAAGCCAATTGTTAAAACTGATCATTTTGTCTTTGTACTGTGGCATCATTCTTGGTGAGAGTAAGATGCTGCTCAGGGTCAGGGTCATACCGGCCTGGGCTACATAATCAGAGAGCTCCTCTATGTCTCTTTTCATGTAGTCCAGGGAGGTACGTCTCAGGTCATTCACACCGGCATGTACAATGACTGAGTCATATTTGTACTTGCTGTGGAGTGACCTGAGTGCTTGTGTTATCTTGGCTTCTCTTTCCTTCCTACCTAGTCACTGAACTAACCTTAAACACAAAATAATAGACATAAAATAAATTTTTGTCAGCAAGCTTAATTTGCATTATTTATTGTCTGGCTTGAATGTTGCTTCATATGAAAAGAGTTTAGCAATACCAAGCACTTTTAATCTTCCTTTATCACAGGCATAAGCATTGTTTGAATCCTTATCTGTGCACAACATCAAGTCTGTCTCCTTAGTCACCCACCAAACAGAAAATGGTATAATCTTAATTTAGAGGAAGGAAAAGGCAATACTGACCGTAAGACATGGCAGGACTGCCAGATACATGAAAGATGATAAAAGTGGTAGCACTGTCATCATTGATACCGCACACACTATGATAATAAGCTATTAAGCACTGAACAGTTTTATGAGGAGGTGTCTCATAATAAATTAGTCCAAGCACAACACTCTATAGACCTAGCTGTTTTGGCTTTCCCGCAGAGTAATTCTGTTAGTTTGGAAGTATATGAGCTCTTACCTGTGGCACATCCTAAAACAAGTATATTGTTTGATATTCCTAAATTACATAAAAGTATTTTGACCAGTAGTGTCTAGTAAAAGGATAGTGATAGAATGTATTTCTTTGTACTTGCGTATTATAGCAGCCAGATTTTCGTGGTTTCAAAATTCGCATGCTGGACTGAAAATGAGTGCAGGAGACACCGACAGCTGTTATTTTACATCCTTACTAATCAAGAATAACTTTGGATTACATTCAGGAAGAGAAACAATTGCGTAATTCCTCTTCCTGTTTTCCATGCATTACACACGCACGCTTCAATTATCAGGGTTGCTCAATTACTGACGAAAGGAGTTAGCAGTAACACATAATGCATTTAATGTCTGAAGTCATGAAAAAAGTTCAAGGGAAATTGAAAGGATCAAGCTGACATTTGGCAGTAAGTGCCTGGTGTAAAACTGGTTTAATTCTTTGATAATGTTTGTATATTTACTAAGGTTCACATATATGTTTTTACATTTACATTTAATGCAGAAATGAGATAGCACCACACATGCTGGCAGTAAAATGCATGTGATATTAGTAAAACCCTGTCAATAACAGATATTGCGTTAATGTCTGAAGTCAGGAAAAAAAGTTGAAGGGGAATTGAAAGGGTAAAACTGACATTTGCTAATAAGTGCCCGGTGTCAAACTGGTTTAATTCCTTGATAATGTTGGTTTTACTGAGGTTCACTTATATGTTTTTACATTTACACTTAATGCAGAAGTGAGATAGCAGCATACCTCTTGACCTGGAAACATCAAAAATCTGGACAAAGCCCATGAAAAATAGGTACAAATCTGTACGTTGATTAACATAATATTTGCATATAAAATTATGTAGCCCTGCCCACTACAATGGAATTGTGGGATACCAACTTTTAAACGCAAACTGAAGAACAGATAACCAAAATATGATCATGAAACACAAAATAAGAATAACCGACCCTAGCCCCTACCTAAGTATGCCCACCCCAGCCCCAGTGTCCTAGTCAGATCAGCATGACCATGTCTTCCTCCTTGGCTCGATCATCATTATACCTATTACCTGACCTACCAACATTGTAACAAAGAACGAGAGAACGAAAAACGAATCGCTCATTTCATCATTATTTTTCAATATGTAGTGTATTGCGATTGCAAATACAACACGAGTTATACGAGACACAAGTCTACTACCATACCTCTCTCTCAAATGTACAGATTTTCGCAGAATGTCCATTGTTCAGATTTTTGCCTCTTATTTTTTTGATACGTTTCTCATAAAATTGTGGTTTTCTGCCGAATTAGTGGCAATTGGCAAATCATTAAAGACTGAAGTTAGAAAATAATGACAGACATTTGAGTTTCAGACTTCATACTGTTCAGAAAAATCATGCTAATGCAAAACCTGTTTTTCTGTCAAAAGTCAAATTTATAAGTTTTTAAGAGCAATATTTAAAAATTGTCCCTCCCTATTTTTGGGCCTTTGTCCAGATCTTTTCCTCTAAGATGTTGAGAGGTGTGATATGACTCAAATGTCAAAAAAAAAAAAAACATGATATAATCATACAGGTTACAACATTTTATTTCTTATCTTTTTTCTATTTACCTGCTGGTGCTGGAGGAGCAGGAGGAGCCAGAGGAAGAAGCAGCAGCTGAAGAAATAAATTTTTTTCATGATGAGGATGATCCTGGGATTCCTGGATGATGAAAAATGTCTGACTGACCGACTTTCTCTGTTGGTGTTGGACCAGGAAAATTAGAAAATGGAAATTATTTTACACCAGGCAGTCTGAGACCCGAGTCTGACGAGTCCATTAAACCTGTGTATTGTTTGCTTGCCTGGTGCGGTGCCCAGGCCAGTGCCACTGCCTTCAGGCAAGCAACCTGCAAGCACTACAAGCAACGATTCCAATTTCCGAACGAACATAAAAAAAAAATTTATATTTTAAATTTAAAAAATGTCTATTATTCTCTGTTTGTTGTCAGCTATTTCAGCTGCACCACGCGCCTGCTTCAAATCTTCAAGCTTGACTAGCATGCTCAATGGCACGCATGCATGCTCATTCAGTCTCCTCCAGGCAGCAGGCTTATGTTCTGTTAACTGTCTGTTAAACAAGTTATTCTCATCTGTCCTGGGACAACCCACCCTTCTCTCTTTATTCCCTTCCCTTGCAGCAGCAGCAGGTTGCAGCGTGCGACTCGTGTGATGAGTGACGAGTCTGACGAGTTCAGCATGTGTACTGCTGTTGCTAAAATGTAAGCAAATAACAAACCACAAAGTGTACCAGACAGACAGTGCAGTGGGTGGCTGTGTGTGGTGAATGTGTTCCCAAATTCCCTCCTGCACCATCTATTAAGTGTACTGTGTCTGTAGTGTTATCATTTATTTATCTTCCAAGTTATCTGTCTTTTTTGCAGGCAAAGCAAAATTGTCACTGACACTCAGCATCAGCAGGCAGCAGCACTCATTCTACTCTAACTCTAGACTGGAGATCTCATTTGCTTGGCTGATGGATGGCTTTAAAGTTTAAGTTTACCGTAACTGGTCCGGGCAGCGGGGACAATGACATACATTCACTGAGCAGAGATCAGATCATTTAATGCTTCTTGTCACCTGTAAAATTATCCAGAATCCATTTGCTTATCCAGCATTAAATAACATTCTACATAACTTTTTTCCTAGTCTGTCATTACAATCCAGTGAACAAAAACTCCTGTCTGTCCACAAACCTCTGAAATCTGCTGGCCATCATCTGTACTCAAACCATGTTGCTAAGGCCTGTACCTCCTCATCTCTGTCCATCAGGTCAATACCTGCCCTAACATCCTTCAAAACCATTCTGAAAGAGTTTCTATCCAAAAGCAGCCTCTTTTCTTGCTTAACACCAGGGCAAACTGTATTCCTAAATGTGGACACATACCAATTCATACCCTACATCTTCTTATTCTCGCTCCTTCACTCGCTACCTTAGTTCTTTCAACCCCACCCCTCCCCCCCGCGGGCTGCCTCTCTAAATATACCATAAACCTGCTCTTCATTCACTTTGTATTGCAGTTCCTGTTGTATTCTTTTAACTTACCTTTAATTTCTCTGTAAACTGGCTAAAAATTCTCTAGTAAATCATTTCCATATAACTTGCATCTATTCTTAATTAGTGTTTTCATATTATGCCCAATTTGATATAATTATTTAAACTGCATTTGTTTTTTTGTATTATTTTTAGATTGTAAAATTGTTATTCTTAAAATGTTTTGTAATACTTTGGAGCTTTTCTCCCCAGGCCTCCTCTGAAAAGGGGGCCCTACCCAGTTGAACTTTCCTAGTAAACAAATGTCAACAAACGAATAAATAAATTATGCAGAAGTAGAGTATGATAGTGATAAGTTAAAGGTGGCATATACAGACAGTGGGTGTTATTTAAAAATTCAGTGATAAAACTTGCTGGCCAGTATGAAGACATCCAGAGATATAAATGTTAGAATATTTGCAATATTTCATATCTACGTTAATATAGCAAACGTTGTGTTGCCTATAGTCAAATAAATGCTGCCATTTTATATACATAATTACCACACACAGTTTTCCCTGTTATATTTGCCATCAACATGCATGGTTTTGTAGATTAATATTGGTGAAGTGTTGTGAATATATGATATGATATGATGCACTACTACCTAGTCTTTTGATCTTCTTCTTCTTTCGCCTTTTCCCGGTTAGGGGTCTCCACAGCGGATCATCTGTCCGCTCATGATTGGCAGTGGAGTTTTACAGTGTCGAGTTGCCAGCCCGGTGCCCAACTTTCCACAGAAGGCACACGCACATACAGACTCACACCTAGGGCCAATTTAGAGTGTCCAATCCTCCCACTGCATGTCTTTGGGATGTGAGAGGAAAGCCACGCAACCACAGGGAGGACATGCAAACTCCGCATAGAAGGCACCCCAGCTGAGAATCGAACCGGATAACCTCTTGCTGTGAGGTGGCAATGCTAACTGCTGCACCACCGTGGAAATCTCTTGAATGGATGAACAGTTAACTCACTGATATGTCAGTCTATATTCCACGCTTAGAGAAATTAAACTTTTTGTCTGCCCACTATGCAACTAATGTTTGACAAGCAAAATATTAGTTTTCTTTTATTCATTTGCAGTATAAATTCAGTGTCACCAGGTATACTTTTGATGCTAACACTAATATATGATGCACAATCTAATGAACAATTTCCTTATTTTACATGTTTTTTTTTTTGTCTCCATTTGCTAAGGACTGACTGCATTACTGCTACTGCTTCTCTTTTGCCTGACAATCATCAGCTTTTTCTTCCTAGGGAGCTGTAATCAAGGCAGCTTTCAGGATTTGTGGTTAAATCTTTAACTCCACTCCTGGTTGCTGTAATAAGTACCAGCATCACAGCAAGGACATTCTCTGTCCTGTAATGGCATGTGTGTGCTCCTACACACACACACACACACACACACACACACACACACACACACACACACACATGCTACCATCACTGGCTTGGAACAGTAAGCCAATGTTCTCTGGTCTTGCTGTCATGGTTGTTGTGCAGACTTTCACTTGAACTGGAGCAATATGGCCAACTGGGACTGCCATTTTCCTTCCCCTCAGGATAGGTGAGCTGACTTGAGTTGCTCACTCACAAGCAAAACATTTTTGAGATGCTTATAAGGCAGCATCTCCAGCCATGGCCACCCCCTCCCTCATACTTGCATGCCAAGAAATTTCTAAGAAAATATCCTACAATCCTGATGTATTGGCAGAGGTCCTTAAAAGGGCATATAAAAATGACAGAAAATCAAAAGACAGGCCAGATTTGTGTAGGAATAAAAAGCTGACTTGAGGACCTGATGTTGTCTATTTTCATCTGATTCAACCATTGGTTTGTCAGACCTGACTGACTCAAACCTCAGCAACTTTTTTGAAGCTTCAGATTCAGGACTGTAACTCATTCCTTACCCATAATTCCCGCCACCCCCCTTAGCACCTCAGATCTCGTTTTCTACCTGTAGTATCCAGATGCATATCTGAGGGCTCTCTAAAGTGATGAGTTTTTCTTTTCACTTTTATGATTTTCATATTACTACTCCTCTTCTATCCAAATTAGTATTGTTTTCTGGTAGTGGGTTAACTCATTCCCTCCAATGGAGTTCAGGACGTTTGCACAGCAACTTCCAATGGGCAGAGCCTAAGCTTTTTGATAGAATCAAATTATGTCTTCACATTTCAAACAAGTGTTTATATCTCTGGAACCATAGGCATTACTAAAGAAGCGTACATGGCAAGCTCTTCAGCACAACCATTTTTATAGTGGTAGTATTCTTTAGGTTCTAGGTCTTAAACTGTATTTTATGTCATAGTAAACATGGTAGGTAATGACTTTGTAATATATCATAGGCGGTTACTAGGCTATCCGACCCAAAGGTCATTTCAAGCCTAGCCATTTCATCCCAATACCAGAGATACACTAGTCAATATCAGGATTGTATTTAGTAATGACTGCCTATGTCCAGGAGGGTTGTAGGCTCTATCCCCAGTAAGAATTTAAGGTGCGTCATCCACTTGTCCAAGTTCCTTTTGAACAGTGTCATAGAGGTGCTGTGCTTCACATCTATTGGCAGCCTATTCCAAAGACACGACAGTCACTGAGAGATGAAGCTGTCCCTCCAGCACGTCCTATTCATGTTGCAGGCCACATTTAGGTCCTGGAATGGGTAGCTCTAGTCCCATTTGATTTATGGATGTGCAGCAAGTTCATTAGGTTTGGGTCAGAGACTGCTGTGTAAGGCAGACGTCTCCCCTAAGGAAGTCTGTATTATACAGAGTATAATGAGGGAATTTTAGTCGGTCTGTGTAAGGCAAGTGCTGGAGTCCCTTGATCTTCTTTGTTAGAAACCTCTGAGGTCTCTCCAATTGCTGCAGGTGCTTTGTACCAAAAGGGGCATTATACTTAATTATGGGCCTGATTAATGATGAGTACAGGCAGGTTATTACTTCCTTTGCTCTAAAGGCGATGCCTTTGCTAATCAAGTGTGCTATGTAGAAAGCCTTCCTCACTACAGTAGACACATGGTGGTCAAAGTTAAGGTCGCAGTCTACTTGTGATCCCAGATCCCTTACCACTTCATCGGTACATAGGGTATTGTTCTTAATTTGATAGTGTGAAGGGACTTTGCTTTTACTGAAGGCAATGACAATGCATTTCTTTGCATTCAGTTTGAGATCATGATTACGACACCAGGTGTTGGTCTGCATAAGACCCTCCTGAAGTACACTGACATCATTTGGGGATTCAGTAATTGCACCCAGTTTGCAATCGTCCTCAAACTTGGTCAGCCACAGCCCCTTAGTTTTGTCTTGAACATCTGAGAAGTATATATCAAACAGTAGGGAGCCCAGCACTGACCCTTGTAGCACCCCACTGGTGACAGGCCTGCTAGTAGATGTAGAGTCACTCACTTTGATAGTGTGTGACCAGTTTGTGAGCCAGTTGTCAACCTGTCTTACAACAACGGGGGTTACATTCAGTTTGCTAAGTTTATCAGTAATGCCTGAGTGTGGGATTGTGTCAAAGGCCTTTGGCAAGTCAAGGTATGTTGTGTGCACAGATTTGCCCTCATCAGTGGCCATAGTCACATTTTTATAGAAATCCACCAGGTTTAACAGGCAAGATCTGCCCTTGATGAAACCGAATTGGGTTGGATCCAAGGTTTGGAGGTCGCCTATGTCTTTATTTATGAAGTCCATGTTGATTCGCTCCATGACTTTACAGATGAGGCTGGTCAGACTTATGGGTCTATAATTCCTATTGTCTGTTGCTAAGCCACCTTTGTGGAAAGGAATAACTGTCACTGTTCTCCTTTCTGCAGGAACAAAGCCTGTGGTTAGGCTATGATTGAATAGGGTACTTAATCATGATGATAGTTCATGTTTTAGTTTGTTTAGAAGACAGCCTGGGATGCTGTCTGGTCCCATAGACACTGTGTTTTTTGCCTTACACAAGGCTTTAATGACCTGCTCTTTGGATATGTAGGGTGGGGGAAATTGGGGGCAAGGTCTGTGATAAGTTTGGAGGGGATAAAGGAGAGAATTTTTCACCAAATCTGTCCACTAGCAGGCTTGCTATCTCTGTGAGATCAGTGTGTGTGATACCATTCGGCATACGCTTGGGTCCTACCATTTAGGCTATGTACGTAGCTGTAAAAGGCCTTATAGTTATCCTTGGTTGTAATTACTAAGTTTTTCTCAAAGTTACCCTTAGAGGATTTGACATGTCTTATTTGCCTGTTGAGGCTGAGGAGGGTGCTTTTCCATTTTTGTGGCTTAGCCTTAGTTTTCCTAAACAGCAACTTTTTGCATTTGTTGTAAAGTTTGTTGATGCTGGATGTCCACCAGGGTGGCTTGTTTTACCTGGGGCTCTGGCTTTGATTCTGTCTGGAACAGCTGAGTCTATACACTTATACAAGTGATTGTACAGGGCTTTAGTGTAAGCTTTGGTGTAGTTACCACTTCCAGCTGGGGGTGGGACCTGGAATGCATTCAAACCTTCTCCTAGGAGGGTACAGTTTGCCTTGGTGAAGTTTTTTAGTCTGACTTCACCCTTTGTGAGTTCTGGCGTTAGTGCCAGTTCAAAGGTGACTAATTTCTGGTCCGATTTAACTAATGAGGGTCCAACAGTTGCGGTGGTACATGTGTTTGTCATGTTAGTGAGGACCAGATCTAGTATGTTTGTTCCTCTTGTTGGGGTTTGAGCAATTTGTTCCAGGACATTTCAGTTAACAAAGTCAAGGAACTTTTGCGCTAGTGAGTTAGGGCTACAGTAGGTTTCCCAATTGATGGTGGGATAATTGAAATCCCCCATGACCAGAGTGTTTGGCAGTATTTGGATTGACTCCAGTTTGGTCAAGTAGGCCTCATGCACATCATGGTACATGGACAGGGATTTATAACTAGTAATGACTCGAATGGGGTTCTTACCCACAGTAATCTGAACTTGGAGTAACTCCATGGAGATGTTCTGTCTAACTAGTCGAGAGGTGAATTTATCTCTAATATAGATAGAAACACCACTTCCTTTGGTTCTCATACATTTGTTTTGCGGTCCGAAAGTGTGGAAGGCACTGTAGCCTTGTAAGGCCTGGGTAGTCTCTGAGGTCTTGAACCAGGTTTCTATGTTGCACAGACATCTACATCCTCCAGTGATAGGAGTGCTTCCAGGTTGTGCAGTTTTTGGTTTAAGCTCATATCGTTTAGCAGCATAATCCTTATTTTGTTATGACTACCTATTTTCATGTCAACAGTTTTGTTTTTGAGACCTTGTGTAAAAAAGGCACTATGGGGGAGGCAAGAGCCTTTGTCAGCAGCTGAAAGCGTAGTGGTGCCAGGTGCAAACTGTGTCTGGCAAAGCAGCTAGGTTTGTCAACCATATCATCCCAGGCTGACAGAAACTGGATCCCCTTTGAATGACACAAAAAACTTAGCCAATTATTGAAATTGATGTTTTGTAAACAACGTACAATATTTCAGCAACCACTCAATTTATACACACACTGTTGGTTGTATTTTGTTCACCAAGCTGAGAGTTTTCATATGAAGCTAAGCAGATCTGTCTGTGTTACTTGGCTGTTGAGATATTTAGAAAAACCTGAAATAAATAACAATATAAATATTATATGAACAGCAAATGCTGTCTGTTTACCTGCACCAGATAAAGGCCAACTATCGATATTAGGTGAGTTTGCCATTGTGTAAATTTTAAGATGAAATCTTTTAATACTGCCCAGAACTTCTGTGGCTTGTTGTGGTGGTTCTCTTGATGGCAGAAATGGTTTTGTCTAGCAATATGGATTTTTTTGTATCATTCCGAGGACAATTTTCAGTGGCGGCCTGGGGAGAAACGCTAATGATGCATGTCTTTGTGATATAGCTAGAGATAGAAAGACAGATATATTTGTTAGTTTTTTTGGTGCATTCACTGTTAGCATTATGGAACTCCATATTTCGAGCAGTTATGATGTATTGTTTAATTGATAATACTAATGCAGAAATGCTCCCATGTCATTTTCAGTTTTTATAATGGAGTAATGATAAAACACACTGCCATTCTTGTATTTTAAAGTAAATCATAAAGATTTCAGAATAGTTATAGCATTGTGTATTTTTTGGCAAATGGGTGAAATTCTTGGCTAGGCTTTAGGGCTTCCATGCCAGTAGCCTATAATCATGTGAATCACTTCATTGGTAGCAAGACTGAATTGCCATAATCAAGAGCTGGCCTTTGTTTATTCATTGCAGGACCAGAAACTCAAACTTTGCATTATACTTGAAGAGCTTGTTTATAGGATCTGTAAAGTGCAAGGCATGTGGCTTCTATATGAGTGCATATCATGAGAATGTTGTATCGGCATGAAGGAAAATAGTTGGCCATCAATCTGGCTGTGACAGTCTTCTATTTAGCCCTGATTTCAAGTTGTTTACAGACATTCTGGTATTCAGGCAAGAATCTTGTCTTTAAATCCACATGCATTTTTTTGTACCCTGAGGCTGTCAAAATCTCAGTCTTATACACTACCAACAGATCAAGCAGGTTTATTAAGGGGAATTCAGCCTTCAATTGCAGTCAACTATACTACAAGGTGTTTGTTGCAGTATGACTGGTTTTTCATGCATTTAAACATTGAAAGAACTGGAGTGGGTTTTGTGGGAGTGACCCAATGGTGGGCGTGGCTCAAATAGGGGTGTTCTTTGAGTTCGGTGTGGGTGGGGCTTAAGGGGCGCCAGAGCAGTACTTCGCCTAGGGCACCGTTTCAGCTAAGGCCGGCCCTGGTTGAAGGGTCCTGCAGACACTCAGGAAAATTAAATGGCTTTAGTGCAGAAGGAAAAATGCACTTACTCATTCCATTGCAGACAGGGATGCAACAGGATTATAGGAACATGAAGAAAAAAGTAGAAAAAAACAGATTTTCTAACCCGAGAAGCTGCAAGGAAATGCAAGAAATATGGAAGGATAGATTGGAGTCATGTACGTTTTTATGGCTCAGAGATTTTGTATATGTATCATGAAAGATGAAATAAAGACTTGAGTAGAAACTAGATGAAACGCAGAATATCTGTATTGGGGGTGTGTTTTTTTTGTTTGTTTGAGGGCTTTCAATAAAACAGAAAGCTTTGTAAGATGTGTCATTGGCTCAAATGGTTGACAAGAAACAACTGTATAAAAGATCAGCCTGATAAGCATTAGTATATACATGTAACACAAAAGATGGAACTAGATACTTAACAAAAAAAATTTAAGTTATGTCTTACCATAACATTCCATCTTTGTTGTTGATCTTCACTTTTCCTTGACTGTGGGTTCAGTTCCGTATATCGGAACCGACTCTGCCATTATTCCACCTCGCGCCCTCCAAAACTCTCGAGCTAAGCTTTACCTATAATGCTTCTTGCAGTATTACCTCAGATCGAGTTTGCATAAAATAGTGCCAAACAGGAAGTAACAGACCAGAGACGATATCTGTATTCCTAAAAGGGGAAGCCAGTCTTTTGGGAAAGTTCTGTTCCAGCAAAAAAACAAAGAGCTGGGGGTAGGAAGGTGGGGATGTCAAAGATAAATGAAGATCGACAACACAGATGGAATGTTATGATAAGACATAAATAACTTCTTTATCTGATGTTGTCAATCTTCACTTAATCCGTGACTGTGGGACAGAGTCCCCAGGTACCGAAATCTTGGGAGGTCTCATGGAAGAATATTCCTGAGCACCATCGAGCCAAATGATGCTCGTCCCCTAGAGACCAGCTCCAGCTTGTAATGAGTAACAAAAGTGTGAGGGGATGCCCAGGTAGCTGCTGCACAAATATCATCAATAGAAGCTCTGGAATAAAAGACTGCAGAACTGGCTGTTGCCCTTGTTGAGTGTGCTTTAACAGTTCCCGATAGTTTCACTTTGCTTTTGTTATAAATGAAAGTTGTGCAGCCTTTAAGCCATTTGGATAGAGTAACTTTAAAAACATTTTTTTCCATAGTAGCTGAAGAGAAGGAAACAACCAACTGGTCCAATTTTCTGATTTCCTTTGTTCTGTGAAGGTAAAAATGCAATTGTCTATTCACATCTAGTAAATGTAGACAATATTCACCCTTGTTGGAGAAGTTGGGGTAAAAAATTGGAAGCTGAATAGTGTAGTTAATATTGGTTTCAGACACTATCTTTGGTAGAAAAGAAAGATTTGTTCACAAGGAAACCCTGTCTTTATGGAAAATAAGGTATGGAGGTTTGCAAGATACGGCCTGTAGTTAGGATATCCTCCTTCTGTAAGTAATAGTTACCAGCAATAATGTTTTCCAGGATAAAAACTTCAGATCGCAAGTTGCAGAAGGTTCAAAAGGGGAATTAATTACAGGCTGAAGTACCAGATTCAAGTCCCAGGGAGTAGTAGGGTCTTTGTAGGGGGGGGTCTGAGCATCAAAGTTCCTTTTAGAAAGGCTTTACAAAGTTTGTGGGACGTTAACATTGTGTCATTCAAACCATTATGAAAATCTGAGATTGCAGCTAGATACATTCGTATTGTGGAGGCAGATGCTCCTGCTTCAAAAAGCAGTGTTAAAAACTCCAGGACCTTATCAACTGGTGCTGAAAATGGATCGAGATTATTCTCTGAAGTCTATTTTCAAAATGTTTTCCTCTTGCTGAAGTACAACCTTCTAGTCAAAGGTTTGTGGGAGGCTATAACAATTCTTTGAACTGGGGAAGTGAGAATAGAATGTCTGGCAATCATTGGAACTGGAGAAGCCATGCAGTGAGCTTCAAATTTTGATGATTTGGCTGACCCTAGTCTATCCAGATGGGACAACAGGTCTGGATCTAGGTCCAGTGTCCAGTGTTTCTGAATTAAATGAGGCCAAAGAAAGGGAAACCACACCTGATGAGGCCAGAATGGGGTAAAGAGAATTATTCTTTTCTTCGACCTGTTGGCTTTCCTCAGAAACTGGGATATGAGAGGAATCGGGGGGGGGGGGAGCATACAGTAAACCAAGGGGGCCAATTGTGAAGGAAAGCATCTCTCGGTGACTCCCCCTGAGGGGGAATTAGGGCAAAGTAGCTTCTGCACTTGTTGTTCAGGGGGATGCAAAGAGATCACATCAGGGTTGGCCCCAGTGGCCGAATATCTCTTCTACCACCAACAGATTGAGAGACAACTCATGAGGCATTAAGATGGACCTGCTCAGTTTGTAAACAATCACGTTGAAGCTCCTCGGAATATGCATT
The DNA here is from genome assembly GCF_019279795.1 of Protopterus annectens. Classification (NCBI taxonomy): domain Eukaryota; kingdom Metazoa; phylum Chordata; order Ceratodontiformes; family Protopteridae; genus Protopterus; species Protopterus annectens. The sequence continues at coordinate 1,226,283,624 of NC_056725.1, forward strand.
GCAGTTAGAAAGTGGTCGATTGATATTGCCTATTGCCATACTCTGAGTGCTTCTCGACAGTGAGGGTAAGATCTAATTTCCTCCTTGCTTGGTGATGTACCAGTCTACTGACATGTTATGTGTTTGAATCGCAATTGTTCCCAAGGGGAGCTTATTTTGGAATGCCTGCAATATTAAGAGCACTGCCCCCATCTCTAGTACATTGATGTACAAATTGGCCTCTAGCTGGGACCAAGTGCCTTGGACTGTCTTTCCCAGATAATTCCCACCTTATCTGGGATGCATCCATGATCGCTATGGCTTGAGGCTGAAAAGGAACAAAGGGTCTGCCTGACAAAATTTCATTGGAGTGAAGGCACCAACTCAGGTCTGTAAGTTGGTGATTAATACCGGATCGGACACTGCCATTGAAGAATCCACATCTGATATTTCGCAAGGGGAACTAAGTGAAATGGAGGCTGAGATTGATCCTAGAGTTTGTAGCAACAGCCTTGCAGTCACCTTTTGCTGCGAATAATCTGACTGACTTGGAATCTTATTCTTTGAAGTCTTTCTGGGGGAATAGATGCAATGCTGGTGTTTGTGTTTTAGTATCACTGCTATGATTTTCAGTTGCTGTGCTGGCTCTGGATGGTATTTTTCATAGTTTATGGTGATTCCCAACAAGGAACAAGTTTGAAGAACGTAGATTGCCTGTAAGAGTAGATGTCTGGTATGAGCGGTGAGGATCCAGTCATCTAGGTATGGAAACAGATGTAATCCTTGCAGTCTGAAGTGGGCTACTACCACTACCATACATTTGGTGAATACCCTGGGAGGTGTGGTGTGACCAAAGGGCAGGGCCCTGGACTGATAATGATTGACTCCCAGTCAGAAGCTCAGAAATCTTCTGGATCGCTTGTCCATTTTGTATGTGGTAATCCGCATCCTGAAGATCTATAGACCACATCCAGTCATCTTTTTCTAAGAACGGAAGTATGGAGTGAAATGTGACCATCCGGAATTTGGTTTGTTGAACTGATTTGTTCAACTGACTGAGATCCATAATCGATCTCCAGTCCCCTGTTTTCTTTGGTGCTAAAAAGAGTCTTGGGTAAACTCTGGATTCCATCTGGTCTGGTGAGACTGCTTGGATAAGTGTTTTGTCGAGCAGTTTTTGAATTTCTAAGACTGCTGCATCCATGGAATGTGTGGGATTTTCTTCAACATTTTGGGTTTTTCTGAGAAAGAGATATTGTAACCTCTGGTTATGACCCTCTGCACCCAATTGTCCATTGTTATCTTGAGCCAGGCGGGTAGGTCCAGGGATAATTATTCCCCAACTGCCTCCAAAGGACTGTAACCGAGTCTCATTTCAGGAGCACTAAGAGTTACCAGGGAAAGAATCTCTGGAACCCTGATTTTGCAGGCCACCTCTGCCTCTTACATGGCATCTTCCATTGTTAGACCCCCCTTCTGCCCTGGGGGAAGTTGTTGCCATGTGAGTCATGGATAGGTCCTTGGGACTTCTTCAGCCATAGCTTCCCACTTCTCTGGTTGCTAGAGTAAGACCGTTGAGTATTGAAAAAACATACATCAACAGCAGAAAGGGTCCTTCCATCTACCTCACATCTGGCAAGGGTGTCTTTAACTTTGGGACCAAAAAAGAGATGTTCCATCAAACGGAGTGTTGACAAAAGAAGAATTAAATAGCTCTACAAATTCACTTAAGTGCTTTGAGGCATGTCTCCTGATGGCTACGCTTGAACCTGCTGCCCTCGTCGTCCCTTCAGCTGCATGCACAATAAGCCTCATGGACGAGTTGCAAACAGAATCCAGGGTTGCCAGCTGAGAACTTTCCTTTTATTTAACCCCTTCAGCTACTGCTCCTGCTAGAGTATCTGATAGTTCTTTTATCAGATCTCATTGAAGTCTCATGAAATGTGCCATGTAATTCAAGGACCTTAGTGCAAAGTTTAATGAAGCATGTACGAGCTTCCTGAACCTCTCCATCATCCTAGACTCTTTATTAGGAGGATGGGTAGTAGGACTTTCATCAGCAAGTTCCTTTTTGGTGGCTGCTGTTACTACCATGGCATCTACTGGTATTCCTTTCACCCAATTCTGCTGATCCTGAGGAGATGATAAAATATAGTCTGGTCTCTTTGGGATTGGCTCAATAGAATCCGGTATCTTCCAAATCTGCTGTGCAGTCAATTTAATTAGATCATCAACAGGCAGAGAGATCCAGAATGCAGAGGGTTGGGCACAGAAAGCCTCTAGGTATAACGATTCCTCTGAGGAAGGCTGAAGGGGCAGTCCAGCAAGCCGTCTGTTTGAGGATCTCTAGAATGTCTTTGAAGGAGTCATCTTCTGGGTTTGACTTGGGGGAACCTTCCTCTTCATTGAAACTGGTATCTTCAATGAAAGACTGTTCAGGGGAGTCTAAGTGGTTCCTCTTGCACTTCTTCTTCAGGATTAGCTCTTCAATGGGATGGGCTGGAGAGGTATCTGAAGAGGACATGACCAGTATGGTTGGAACCTGAGGCTTCAGTGCCCACTGTCCCAGGGTAGAGGCTGGAGGAAGCTGATGAAAGTAGTGTTGACTGTATGCTCGCAGTGGATAAGGCCCTCTTCATGGCCTAGAAGGCAGGCCCCCCCCATAGAGGAATGGGAGCCCGGAACTGAAATAGACTCCTTCGGAACCGTGGTTCCACCCTGCACCAAGGAGGCTGCCTCCGAAGCTGAATCTGGTATTGAGCTAATGTGTGCCAATGCTTCGAGGGACATGGACAGCTCAGACAACACCAGAGTAGAACCATACCCCCAGAACTGGCAGTGAAGCTGTGACCCCATGAGGTCTTTGGTTCCAATAGAACTGAAGAGCTCAAGGCTGTTTTTGGCACCAGAGAAGTAGCTCTGACCAGCACCGAGACAGTTAAAATTGGGACAGTCGGCATCAGAAACTGTGAAGGCTCAGTTGGAGTCAGAAGAGGAACAGTTACTGGAGCCGAGATAGGTAAGGTTCCAGAGCCAGATAGGCTAGGAACTTTAAAAGTGGACAATCCCTCATCACCAAGAGCTAGTCCACCAGCCTCAGAATATCAGATTCCATGAGGCTTTTGATGGAATGGACCGAAGAGACCGACGGGGATCTGGGTTTCTCCAAGAAGGGGCTTGGAGGTCAGTCTACAAAAGGGTCTAGTGAGGGAGAATACCTAGTATGAGGCCTGTCTTTAAAGAGGAATTCCTTTGGTTTCGAATATGCCTGCTCCAAAATAGTAGTAGTAGTAGTAGTCAGTGCCAAAGCTGTCGATGTAGAGGTGAGCACTGACGGCACCAAAGGTGAAGTCTGTTCCCCAGTCGATTGCGATGAAACTGTAGAAAGTGGGGAAGTCTTGAGCATTTTTGATAATTGTGCCGAAGATACTGTAGGCACCAAGCTGCTCCTCTTCTTAGAATGTCCATGTTTAGATGATGATGAAGATGAAGAAGGAGAGCTAATGTCAGTTTTTAATTTTGGAGAACCAGATGTCCATTTTTAATTTTGGAGAACAAGATATGGCCTTGTCGAAAACAGTTTTAATAAGGCCTTTTAGAATGAGCTTGCTTTTTCTCTCAATAAGGGCCCAGTGACTGAAGCCATGACAGATGGCACAGTCTTCCTGAAGGTGCACCAGGCCCAAACAATATACACATATGGAGTGTCTGTCCAAACTGGGTAGTTTACGCTTTCACTTTTGGCATCTCTTGAAACCAGAAGTTCTCTTGTTTTTCTCAGCCATTAAAAATAATACACCAGCAGAAAATATATTATAGTGTAAAGTTTCAGGTTTTTTTTTTAAAGAAAACTCATACCAGTAGTGATACGAATGATTTACCTAACAGTAAAAAAGGAAATGAAAGGAAGTAAAGGTACCAACAATGGTACAAAGAATTACCTTGACAGTAAGGGAGAAAAAATACCAACAATGGTATGTACAAGAAAAGCACTACTCATGTTAGGAAGCGTAGCAGTAATAGAGGAGCTGGGTGTAAGAAAAAAGGGAAAGAAGTCATGAAAAGGAGATTTAAAGAGAAGTTTTACTTACAACAAAGAAGAATTTGCTTGCTCAAGAGCTGTTTGATAGAAGCATCTGGCACTGAAAGTGGCAAACCAGATCTGAGGTAATCCTGCGAGGAGCATTATGGATAAAGCTTAGCCTGAGAGTTTTGGAGGGCGTGAACTGGAATAACGGCAGAGTCGGTTCCAATATAAGGAACTGAACCCACAGTCAAGGGTTAAATGAAGACTGACAATATCAGATGACCCATTACATATAAAAGGCAGCAATAATAACATTTTAACATAATGATGCTTTCTATATTATCTTTAAATGTTGGTGTCACAAATATATGCAAAAAAGAAAGCATAGTGAACTGTATTAAAAAATGTTGAGTATAAATAGCTATGCTACAGGAGACAATTGGAAATAAATAAACATTGGAATTTGAGAAAAAAAGGTTTTCAGGACAGTTCAGTGGAATACCTAGGACAAAGGAAAAGAGGAGTACTTATATTAATTGGAAGAGGAACTCCAATACTGATAGAAGAGGATAAAAAAGATAATTGTAGAGTCATAGTAATAAGGGGCTACTGGCAAGAGAGGAGGATTACACTGACGCATATTTATATCTCACCTAAAGCTGCAGTAATGGAGCTTAAGAAAATTCTAGGAGAAATTGTCAGCTTTCAGCAGGGAATATTACTTATAGGTGAGCACTGGAATTTGATTTGTAGTAGTGAAGATGTTTCTGGGTGGCTCAGAAAGGAAAATATAACAAAGGAGGGTAGAGTTCTGAATAAATTTATGAAAAATATTTGACAAGAAAGATGTGAATTCAGTACTAAGAGTTCAGAGTGAACTTAAATTGGGCTAGGCTAGCCAGAACTTAATTTTGCAGGAACATGTACATTTAATTGAAAGTTTTGATACGCATCCAATAACTATTTCATATCACGCACCAATAATAACTAAAATAAAAACGCAGGGTAATGAAATAAAAATGAGACACTAGCACTTTCCCAATTATCTGTTGAAAAAAGAGGAATTTAAGGAATGGTTAGGGAAATTATTTGTGAGTTATTAGAGAAAATAGAAATGTCTTCTGAAGATATAGTTAGGAGTGGGATAAAATAAAAGTGGAGTTTAAAAATAGGTTGGAAATAAAAGAAAGGGCAATATTGTTAATAAGTAACAAGAAGTGTTTAGAGGGACTGACAAATGTTAAAGTATTGCAAAATAGAGGGAATCTCACAGAACAAGAAGAAGAGCAGCTGCAGAATGCTAAACAGAAAATAAGGGATTACCTCGATAATATGCATGCTGTCGAGCAACTGTTTTTTTCATAATAACTTCAGAGCACAAAAACTTTTAGCACATTGACTCAGGCAACAGAAAGTAGCAAGGGTTGTTGCCATACTTAGGGAGCCTTTAACAAGGAAGATAACAATATATTCTGTAGAGGTACTAGAAATATTTTGGAAGCTTTATGAAAGTCTGTATAAAGCAGGGAAATATGGAAATCAAGAAAAGGTACAAATGGAAATGTTTATGGTAGAATTAAATATGCCAGGATTAGAGGTAGATGAGGCTCAATTACTAACAGTTAGGATAGGAGGAGATGAGATAAAAAAGGTGATGTTTAACCAATCTACAGGAAAGTCCCCAGGAATAAATGGCATTCCTGTGGAGATAATGATCTGAAAGGTTTTTTAACAATATGTAAGAGGAGGAGAAGCATCAACATCCTGGAAGAAAGTGGTGGTGGGTGTAATACTGAAAAGGGTAAAGACCCAATGAGATCCAGCTTTATATAGACCCATTTAAATCCTAAACCATGATTATAAAGTGTTTGTCTATATGGCTAAAAGAATGACAAAGGTGATGCCAAAATTGATAGATATGGATCGATTTGGTTTTGTGGAGGGAAGGCAAACATTTGACAGCATTACAGAACATTGATGATCCAGAGGGAGGCAGAATGTCAGAAAATACCACTGTTGTTGATGGTTTTTTATGCATTGAAAACATTTGACATATGAGCAGGGTAATGGAAGTATTTGCATTCCTTGATAAAACTGTAAGGTTGATTAGGAGGATATATGAGAGATCAGAGGCAAAAATTCAAGTGGGTGGGTTCCTCCCTGATCATTTCTGTTTGAGCAGAGGAACCAGGCAGGGATGTCCTCTTTCCCTTTAATGTTTGCATTATATTTAGAACCATTGCCAAAGAAAATAAGGGACTCAGAAATTCAAGGATATAATTAGTATTGTAGTCAGGAAAAACTGGATCTGTTTGCAGATTATATTATTTTATACCTGATAAAGCCAGAAAAGGACATTTCAGTATTGTGGAACATTATGAGCCAGTTTCAGATATTTTCGGGATGCAACATTAATGAATCTTAAAACAAAGGCAATAGGTGTATATTATGTACCCGCACAGGAATTGGTTCAGCAGTATCCATATTTATGGGGACATGATAAAATGAAGTACTTAGGAGTATGGATTAAAAAGGATTCTGGTGTGGCAGCTAAGGATATGTGGGAAGAGACTGAATTAAACAAACGATAATACCAAATCTGATAAATTAGTAGCTGTGTTATATGGATTTGGAGAGCAAGATACAAGCAGTTAAAATGTTTCTAGTCCCTTTAGTTTTATACAGAGGTAAGGCATATTTTTATCAACCAGAGAAGAAGTTGTAGATGGCAATTAATAAAGAGCTGAAGGGTTGTATCTGGGAGGGGAAGACGGCAAGTGTCAAATGGGTAAGCTGATTCTTCCAATAGAAAAAAGCGGTTTGGGATCAACCAATTTAAAGGGGTATTTCAGAGCTGCACAGTTAAGGCTCCTATACATAGCTAAAGCAGAAACCTATAATTCAAAGTGGAATGGGATGTTGATGAAATGGGAAGAAGCTGAAAAAAACAAGAGACTGGGATTTAGGATGCAGATCCTTATGGAGAATTAACACTAACCATACAGAATATTATATTCATAAAATAGCAAAAAATATTCTAAGAACGATGCTAACACAGGAATGGATAAAGAAGATTCTGCTGATAGGGGTGACTGCAGTTAGGGATACAGACAATAGGCAAGAGGGAGTTGGAATTTATTGGAGAAAACTGGCAAAAGAACCAAGGTATTGGGAATGAATAATTAGAGAGTTAAAGGTAATAGAATGGGAAGAGGCCAAGAATTTATTTGTACTGCAGGCTAGAGATTGCCTTACCTATCAGTGATTGATAAAGAAATAGAGTGATCCTAAGTTAAGGCCCAGCACTGATAGATTTTTTAGTAAAAACTAGAACAGAAGCTCCTGTTAAAAAGGAATAATTAGTAGAGCATACAAAATATTGTATAATTATAGGAATCAAGCAGAAGAGGTTAGAAAGGATTGGGAAGAGAGATTTGGTAAGGAATTTACAAAGAAGCAATGGGGGCATATACATATGTCTCCCAAATATGCAACATAGTCTAGCAGATTTAGGATCTTTGCTTGGAAGTGTTTTCTTAAGTATTTTTATACCTCAGGTAGATGCCAAATAATTTTTCCTCAGGTAGACAGCAAATGTTGGAGGTGTGACGGGAAAGAAAGAAATAATTGGGAACATGTTTTCTGGGAGTGTAATGAGTTTGCAGACTTTAAAGATTCCCTGCAGACTACTCTGTCAGATATATTGGGTGAGCAAACTGGTGTAACTAAGGAAATAATTTTTTTGAGCTATGATACATAATTGGAATTGCTTAGACATAAAGGCCTTTCTGAGTATAATTATGGTGGCTGCCAAAAAGGCACTTACTAGACAATGGGAGTCAAAGTGTAAATCAACTGTAATAGAAGCAGTAAGTAAATATAGAACAGAGATAAAACAATTGGCATTGGGATCTTTAGAAAAGGGTAGGAGCAAATTACATACAAAAAATGGAAACTGTGGGAACAATACATACAGGGAAGGAATGGGGTTTAAAAGAAGGCAAGATTTGAACAAGGTATGTAATGTTTGACTGACAATGACTGGATCAATTATAAATGAAGCATAATGTTTGTAACTAGAATTATGGCAATATGGTTTGTGATTTATAATGTTTGCAACTAAAATTATGTCAATATTGTTTGTTTCCATTTATAGAAATGTATGTTATCCTGTGTCATATGTGTAATATGTGTATTTTTAATAAACATGTTTTTTATTAAAAAATGAAAAAGAAATGCAGAATAAATCAGAAAGAGATTTTTTTTTACTTTATTGTAATGTTAGAGGCTGTTGCTGAACAAGATTTGCAGAATATGGTCCTAGGGAAAACTGAAGTATGCACTGGGGCTACCAGTAAAAATAAATCCGAAAGTTGATATCTTACATAGGATTAAAAGTCTGGGGGGAATGGGTGCAGACCAAAGGAGTGACTCTGTTAGTTCTGTGCTTTTAATTGCATGGAACTTGGAACAAGCTAAAAGGAAAAGAGGGGAGTAGTTGGAAAACCAACACAAAAAAAAATCTTCCCAATTTCTTTGCAGACCCTTATGAAAGGCTGGCACACATGCTAAGAAGATATAAATTCTGTTTCTGATGCTATCATCTGTGAGACTGTGGTATAGAAAGCTGCTCTTTTGTTACCATCACGAGATGACACAATTTGTGGTAGACTTAGAAAGGTGGATTAAACAACCAAGAGAAAGACCAAAACAGAATGAAACTGTATGCATTGGCAGTAGCAGCAGAGGAGACATTTTAATTACCTGCACTGCTTGCTGTTCCCCCTGTTAGGGAAAAAAAGGAAAGAAATGAAAGTTAAAATTAGACAGGCAAATCAGATACATATCTGGCAGAGAGCGAAACAAGAACTACAAGGTAACAATTTGAAATGTTAGGATCAGTGTGCATTACGTCTAAGACAGCCATTTCTCTGACTCTTGCCTTTACTCTAAGGTATGGCAAGCTTGGAGTTGGTATATATAAATTTTGGGGGGGTCGCCTTCTACTCCGGGGGGTGGAGAGGGACTTGCCCCCTCTGCAAAAAAGTTTAATGGAAATGAGTGATGTCCATTATTCAATCTTCTCCTGCATTTTCATTCTTTTTTTCACTTTGCGTTATGAGTGCTGACATTTCAAAAGGGAGCTGAATTACAAACAATAAGTAACTAGATGGTGCAGTTATTACTTCAGCAGAACCAGGATAGGGGAAAAAGTGGAAGATGTGTCAACAAGACCAAAAACTAGTGAGCGCATGAAAGATGAACAAAGTGGATATAACAACAAAAAGCGAAGGACTTTTTTATAAAATAGAAAAGCCAAAAAACAGACTTGGAAAGTAGAGCAGATGCAGATAGTGAAGGATGTGTGAAGACGGACTCCCAAGGGCTAAAACCTATTAGTGATCAGAAAAGAGAGAAAGAGAGAGTAGCAATTAAAACTTGAAAGTAAGCATTAATAAACTAGGGATGATTGATTGTTGAAAATGGGGTTGTGGACAATGGGCTGATAAATCTCATTGTTGCTTCCAAATAATTGTGGCATTGCATAGGTGTTTGCAGCCTTTGTAAGATTCATTCTTTCCTTCATTAAAGATACAAGGGACTTTTTAAACAAGCTAAAGAAATTTGATTTAATACATTTTTGGTTTGGAGAATGTTACATTTGTTATGACTGATATTGTTTCACTTTATACTTCTATTCCACAAGATGCTGGCACTGAAATATTGAGTGTCTTTTTTTTTATCTAAAAACTATAGTTTGTGTTATATTTGCTTTAATTTTTTATGCTGTCTTTTAGAGCTGGTCCTAGAAAATATTTTTATTGTTTTTAATGATGATAATTTTTTTCATCAGATTTCAGGGGTTGCTGTGGTAACTACAGTGGCTCCAGTGTTTGCTAGTATAATTCTGTGTCAACTTTTTTATTTATAGAATGTGCTGTTTTATTGCCATTTTGTTGATGACATTTTTTTACTGTGGAACTGTTAATTATTTGAAGTTGGAACTTTTTTAAGGAATCTTAATTCGTGTTCTGAATGTTTAAAATTTAAATATAACATTGGTAGTCATGGTATTGCATATTTTGCCATTTTTGTTAGCAAGAATCAGCACTGTACTGGATTTGGATTAATGACAATCCAGTGAAGATCCTTTGACAGACAAATGCATAAATGTGATTCACTAAAAACACTTTCAGCTAATTTGATTTCATGTTTATTTTGTGTGTATGCGTGTGTGTGTGTGGGGGGGTAAACTCACTCATGAAAATTTATCCATGCCCATTTAAATTGCACTATACCTGAGGTATTGCTAGTTGGTAGCAATTATGAAAATAAACAATATGTCCATATGCACTTAATACTTTAAAAAAACAAGCGACTAACTAACCATTGCATGACATCTGAAGAAATCTTAGATACTACTAAGAAACCTTTCTTTGATATTTGTACTGTAAGTTGCACATCTTGAGAAATATTCAGTTATGTATTTTGCTAATTATACAATCGAGTATTTATTTTCATATTTCTGTACATAGCTCAATAAACATGCACCTAGGTGAATTTCTTGTCATATGAAAGCTTATGTCTGCTTAACAAAAAAAATTCTAACAATACATGTCTAGGTTTTACAGTTCCCAAGATATGACAATTTGTTTGTGAAAGTTTAACAAAAATATAATTTGAGGTTTGTCTGCATTATAATGTATTGTAATATTTATGAAAATACTATGAATGCACTGTGTATTTAGCAAAATGTGAAGCATGTGATGCATTATATGTAGGAAAAACTACTAGAACACTTTCTGAAAGGATATACAAGCATAATCTGACAATTAAAAATAAGAATTCCTTAAATGCATTAGCATAGCACAGTATAACATACAGGTTTTTAAAAAAATAATAATTTTTAGTTGTTGAAAAGTTGCATAGGAACATCAGAGATGGAGATACCAACAGTACTCCGAAGTGCAGGGAAGTCTGATGGCAAATTAAACTGAAAGCAGTTTGACTTCCAGGGTGATAATGATCATATTATCATTAAAGGCAAACGTTTGTAAAGGGAATTTCCAGTAACTGATGGTAATAGTTGTAATTTTAACTTCAGTCTAGATTTTTATATTAAATGTGGTCAGTATAGCTGAGAATGTGAAAATATATTTATTTTGAAAATATTTCAGATATTTTATCTGATTGGATGTATTATTGTAACAGATAATTAGCTTGTTTGTTATAAATTGGAGGTGTATGTGTGTGTCTGTCAAAGGGGTTTGTAAATGTGTGTAAGCATTTCTGATAAAGTCTTGTTATTAAAGAGATGTAAGTGTTACGAATCCATGTAGTGACTCTTTCATGCATGTTATTTTATTTATAATGGCTTTTACATCACTTTTTGGAGTTAGTTGTGGCACACAGGCTTATCAATCCCATGCACTACCATAGTTTCATAGTTTAGTACTAGGCTATCTGCCCTGGGGCATTTGCAAGCCTAGCCCTAGAGATGTGGCTTTCGCCACCCCATGTAGTGGTACTAAGGTGTATAGAATAAATTTAGAATACTGTGCCTTTGTCTAGTAGTGACACATTGAAGACCCCCTTACTTATTAAAATTAGTTTACTGTGCCTCTGTTAAGTAGCGACACAGAATAATATGTGATAAGCATGGTTGTTATGCTATACTGATCATGAGATCACTGCACCTGCTCGAGTCTCAAGCACTCGAAAACCACTGTCGCAAAGCCAGGGAGTTGAGCATCTTGTAGCTCAAGCAGGCTGCTGCTCTGCTCAAACTGAAGTATGAGTTCAGGCAAGCAGTCTTGAGGGGAGAACAGGAAGAAGATTTAGAGTTAGGGAGTAGAAAGAGAGTTTTACATTTAGGGAGCAGGAGGGAAGTTTTAGGGAGCAGTATGTGAATGTAGGTTAAGGGAGGGAATTGAAGTTTTAGATTTAGGGATTGATCAGGGACTTCAGGGTTACAGAGTAGAGAGTGGAGTTTTAGGGTAAGGGTGCAAAGACTCTTGTTGAGAACTGGGTGGGAGTTTGAGGATTAGAGATCGTGTTCTGGTAGGACTATTCATTTTCATATGTTTAGGTATTGGGAGGGTACAGAGAAATGGAATATTAAGCTAGTGGAGGTTTGAGCACTTGTTTGCGAACAAGTGTATTGCAAACTATTTGAACAGGAGTACCTGTAGTAGACCTATCAATCACACCACAGCATGCCAGATAGTGTGCAAGAGGTGATTTTCTTCAAGGGCATACAGTAAATGTGCACTGCTGTCTCAGGGAAGAGCTGTCACATGCAGTGGCTAAATAAATTTTATACTGAAAAATTGCAGATCAGCGTAATTAATCACTGGTCCTTCCTTCCAATGCAGTCTTGCAAACAGCAATTGAAATTTGTTCAGAATGTTTCACAAAACAGACACACACACACACTATTTTCTGGAAAATTGTCATGTGGAAATATCTCCAGTGCCAACACCTCCTTCCATAGTTATGGTAACACTCCCACTAGCCAGACAACTCTGGCAAAGTAAGAATGTACATTAATATTTAACATTAAGATAAGCTAACATTTAAATAGATGAACTGAAGGCTTTTAACTCTGAGCAGCAAGTTTCATTTACATGAGCTCCTATACGGATATCATGTGATATTTTCAAAGACAATGTCAACTCTGCTGAGTTGATCAGCTGAGTCAACATTGTAATGCAGTCAAGATTCCAGTTTCGATGGTTTACTTCAAAATTGTGAAAGGAAATTGTTTTGCCTTTATATATATATCTATGTATATACCCATACATAAAAAAGAAATATAGATATATATATATATATATATATATATATATATATATATATATGGTTCCCTATCAGAAGCCTGAAACACTATAAGCTTGAAAATCAAAATCCTGAAACCAAAAGCTTGAAAACTCAAAATCCTGAAAACCCAAAATCCTGAAACTCAAAATACTGAAAACACAAAATAGACATACTGACGTCATTGTGGCTTTGCTATTGTTAGCCCTGTGGTGATAGGTCATGCGTTGGGTTCAGGTAAGTGTGCGGTTGGTTTTATGTTAGGGTTAGGGGCGGTTTAAGTGAGTTAAGGTTAGGGCGCAGGTTAGGCATGTATGCAATAGTGACAAAAATTAGGGTTAGGGGCGGTTTCAGGTGAGTGTGCGATAGTGACGGACCTTAGGGTTAGGGTTAGGGTTAAGGTCAGTCGGTAGATATTAGTGTCTTTGTATTGGCATATTAGCATTATTTGTGTTTTCAGGATTTTGAGTTTCAGGATTTTGGGTTTTCAGGATTTTGAGTTTTCAGGCTTTTGGTTTCAGGATTTTGATTTTCAAGCTTATAGTGTTTCAGGCTTCTGATAGGGAACCATATGTATATATATATATATATATATATATATATATATATATATATATATATATAAAGAAGGCATTTTTAATGTTTTTTTCCTTTGCATTTATTTTTTCATGTAAAGCTTAATTTGTCTGTATAATGTTGTATTTTTCTGTAATTTTCCACATTGTAAATAGTGTTAAATATTCTATGTTTTATGGAGCTTTTCTCCCTGGGACTCCACTGAAAATGGTCTCTTTATGGCCCAGTGGACCATCCTGGTGAACAAATGCCAATAAATGATTAACAAATGATAAACACACACACAGTCTTATGGTCATAAACTAATCACCAGCCACAAGTATTTAAAAGTGAGTAATAGAACTCTTTTACTCAAAATAAATAAAATAAAGCATTTTTCTTGAAATAAGTGTTGAAATCTGAATAATTTGTATAAGAAACTTAAAATGTATAACAGGTAGACATACAGAAAACTGTAAGATAATCTAGATAGCATCTACTTTTTACTAATGGTGCACTGTGTCCTATTTGTCACTAACTTTGAAGATCAGAACTAGAATCTGCAGTGTTCTTATAGGCATTTCTCTTTCTTTATGCATGTTCAGTAGGAAAATCTAGCAACTTCCCTTCAGATAAGTCTCTCTCTCTCTCTCTGCTTCTGTATTTCAATTTATATGAGTTAGAAGATGCTTTCTCTTTAGCACAGTTACATACTTCTGAGGATGGTGAGTCGCAAAGTAGTATTTTTTGACCTAGAATAGCAGTAGGCACTGCAGATGTATAGACAGCAAAACAGTTTCAAACTGCAGTACATTTCCACAGTGGCAGATGTAGAAGTCCTTCTGTTGTATACATTTTCACAAACATTTTAAGTATTGCACTCGCAGACCATTTAAATATTGCGTATTTGCTAAAAAAGGCAATTGTATTGCATCTTTTTTTAATTTTAAAGCATTGCAAGTTGTTGTTTACTAAAGAGTGAGATTCATAATTAAGAGTGTTAGGTTTCTAGGTGCTGCAGCTCTGTTGGTCAAGTGCAAATGCTAAAGCACTGTATGTGAAATTAAATAATAGAGTTACTGTGTATTTTCAGCTGAACAGAACAGTGTCAGTTGCTTGCAGCAGAAAAAGCTTTAAATACATGACCTCAAAATACAATTTTTAGTGGAAGTATTGTATTTTTTAAAAACAATGCAGTTGTTTGTGAAAGTGGCATCATGTTAACCTGTGACAAGGAAGAGGTAAGTAGTTATGGCTGGATGGAACATAGCAGCTTTGATAGGATTTAAAATATAATGAATGTGAGAAGCAGTCCTGTCAAATGCTGCCCTTATCTATGCAAACTTGTAAACAAGATAATGGTGATGAAATGTTTAAAGGCAGTGCTGGATGAAGAGGGGGAGCAAGATTCATCAGTAATGCTTTGGTAAGATTGAAAAAGGCTGATACTGTTTATATTCATTTATTTTATTTTACATTTGTTTACCAGGAGTTCATAGGTTCATAGTTTAGTACTAAGCTAACTGCCCTTGCGAGCCATTTTTAAGCCTAGCTAATTGTCCCTTGTGAGACTCAAACCCTGCAACTTGTGTTTGTAAGGCAAACACCTTAGCCATTAAGCTACCCTCCCAAACCCTCCCAAGGAGTAATACAAAAAAAACAATTGATGCTTCAAAATGCAGTTACATTTACAAAATATATAGGCCAATAATGTGAGCACTTTCCAATAACTGCAGACTAGATAGGTACAAAGTATCATTTAACAGTTATATTTACCAATTCTTAAAGTTATACTATGAGCAGAGTTATGGAAAGAGTTTATGGAGTTAGAAGAATCTGTTTGGTAGGTTACTAATAGATAATAACTTTAGCATTTTGTGAAGTTGAAGAATATGGATAGCATCTATTACGTGCAGCAGTAGTGTACACATTATAGTAGATAAACATAAAATATAGTTAGCAATAAAAGTAATGTGGAAGAAGTATGTGATATGGCAACAAGGCTACATTTGATCAGGATAAAAGAGTTACTCCTCTAACAACAGAACTTGGTGAATGAAAATTCAAAGTGCATTAAACAAGAAAAATAATAGCCTGTTTAGAAGAAATGCTGGCTATTCTACCATAAGCAGTAATGTGTATACATTACAATGAGAGAAAAATATAAAGTGTGAAGAGAATGTTGATAGGGAGGGAGTTGATGGGTGATTTTTGTAATATTTGGTATGATAGAAGAGGCTGGGATGGTACCACAGTTGGTTGCTTGTTAATAGGTGCTCATGGAAATAGGGAAACTGGGTCACAAGAATCCAGTGGAGGGGATGAATGATTTAGTAGGTTGTAGTAATGAAGAGGGCATAAGCATTTCTGCAAGCTGAATAAATAATTTGAAACTGTAGTGTAAAAAGGCTGAATTTGTAGCTTGCAGCAACGCAGGGCAGGAGAAAGAGTGAATTGTGGTGTGGAAGCTTAATGTATTACATAATTATTTTACAGTGGTTAAAGAAAAACACTAATGTGTGTAAATGGAAATTTGGTGAAATAATAGTTGCAGAGAAGATACTAAGTTGACCGAATAAATAGTTTGAATTGGGAATAGGGGTTGAATGTTGGACGTATTCAGTGTTTAAAAGAAATGTTGATACTTGCTTTTAAGCAAATATCAGATTAGATACCTGCATCTACTAGAAGCTACAGAAATGGAAGGCCATACTTCTCAACTGTCCAGATTTTCACAGAATGTCCAGAATTTTGCCTCATATTTTTGGTCTGCTCCTTATAAAATTTGTTGTGTTCTGGCAAATCACTGAGGATTGAAGTCACTTAAAAATGACATACCTTTGAGTGTCAGACTTCATATCCCCAGAGGACACCAGAATTATCCAAGATGGTCCTGCCTAAACAAATATCTGCTGTCAAAATCATGGACTAAAACTAAATTCCCGGAAATGTATAATCAAATCCTTATTATCAAGCAATCATATTGTTTAGCAACCATGGCTTCCCTTGTATCTATCAGATTGACAGCATCCCCCTGAAAGTTGATCCTGTAATTAGGAATCTGGAAACCTATGATCACAATGAACTGTCCTTTGATCATCGTGTACACACTATTGTAAACAAGCCTTTTTCATTACACAGCTTATAGCTAAAGGTATAGTGTCCAAATGAAGGGATGTAATTATGCCATAGTATCTCTGATCAGGCTGATCATTAAATATAATGCCCCATGCAGTATTTACCTGTCCAAACACTTGGCACAACTGGAATGACCAAAATGCTTTCTCACTAAAAAATTCAAGGGCCTTAATCACAAAAACTATGCAGACCATCTCAAAAGCCATGTCCCTCTTTTCAGTATCATTCAGGCTATGAGAAACATTATACAGCCTACTAAAAGGAGACCTTTGCCTCATGTATAGAGGATCAACAGACCCTGTGTTGTCAGATCTAGTACACATTCAAAGGTCCAGTAGTATTCCGAACACCCAGTAGAGGGCTCTTGATCTCGTTTGCAGCTTAAATAGAACCTGCTGGAGGGATAGGTTTGTATCACAGAGTATAGCTCTTCTACAGAACTGTCTTCCTCCCCACATAAAGTAATGTACTTCTCTTACAGTATTCAGACATGGAAAACCTCAAATTCATCCCCAGTTTATTGCCCTTATCCATTATGGAAAGGGGCAATAAATAAATGTTCCAACATGTCCTTGTTTTGCCCGTATCCGGGTTATTTGTACACAAAATATAAACCTAAAAACTACAATGTGAATGTAAGGCTTCACTTCTTAACATACTAACAGATGTATAACCTAGTAGGTGCTTAGGTTCATAGGCAAGTACTAGGCTAGCTGCCTTTGCTGGCCATTTTAAACCTAGCCAGTTTGTCAAAGGTGAGAATTAAACCCTGCACTTTGCACATGTGAGGTATACACTTTAACCATTGTGCCAGTCCCCAACCCATATGAATCTATATGTGTAGTCATCATCGTCAATTCCTTTTTCACATTTTTTTCTACATGAGGTCGGGGTGTTGCTTCAACTGTTGCCATCTCTCTCAAATCAGTGTCACTCTCCTACCATCTTTGATTGTCATGCCTGACAGGTCTTCTCTCATACTGTCCATCTATCTGTTTGCTGGTTGCCCTTGGTTCTTCTTGCTTTCTTTTTGTCTGTCCCAAATCTTCTTCACCAAATTGTGTTCTGCTTTCCTGCACATGTAACCAGACTCCCATAATCTGTTCTCTTTGACCTTGTCTGTAATTGGAGCTTTTTGGGCTTCTTATCTGTCTCAGGTAGTTCATATTATAAACCTCTAGCTTCCTAACTGCTCTGCCTTTACTGGCCTGGTTTGTGTACCATTGTTTTGTACACTTTACTTTGGTATTCTTCTGTCATACAGTACTCCTGACACTCCATGCCAGTTGGCTGCAGCCCCTCTGATTCTAACTTTGACCTCCTCATTCAGACTTCCCTTTTTCTCAACCACCCCGCCAGATACTTGAAGCTGCTAACTTGTTCCACTGTTTTCCCTTCTGTCTCAATTTTCATCTTCTTCTAATTTCCCACATTTGCTCCGATTACAACTGTCTTAGCTGTGCTCAGTTTCATCCTGTGTGCCTACCTGTGTGCCTTCCATTTTGCATTCCATTCCTAGCA
This sequence comes from Protopterus annectens, assembly GCF_019279795.1. Lineage (NCBI taxonomy): Eukaryota > Metazoa > Chordata > Ceratodontiformes > Protopteridae > Protopterus > Protopterus annectens. The sequence continues at coordinate 1,226,301,661 of NC_056725.1, forward strand.
TCTGCTGAAGTTTTTGTTCGGAGACTGCATGTAATACCACATCATCTGCATACAACAACTTTGTGGATCTGTCCCCACCACCTGTTTGCTAGTCTATCATCACTGTTATGAACAGCATTGGGTTTAGAGCTGAACCCTGATGCACATCCAGTCCCACTGAAAATCCCTGTCGGAGTTCAAGCTTTGTTTGTACTTGTGCCATTAGGTCCTTGTACACAGCCTGAAGTAAGTTGTGTTTCCAGAAACCATTGCAGAACTGCCCAAATCAGGTTCCCTGAAACCTTATCATTTGGTTTCTCTAAGTATAGGAATGCCCAGCTGAACTCTTTACTCATCTGTAGCTTCTTCTCACCTGTCTCTGTCACTGCAGGCATTGAGTCAGTAGTGCTGCATCCTGATCTGAATCCAAACTGCTTATCTCCTATCTTGCTTTCTACTGCTCTGTGTATCTGTTTATCAATCACCCTGTCCAGAACTTTCATGTAGTGTGACAGGAGTTTGATACCCATGTATGCCCACACTTGTGAATATCCCCTTTGTTCTTGTACACTGCATTAGTATGCATGTTCTCCTGTCATATGGGATATGTCCATCTCTCCATACTGCTATGAATACTTTCTGGAACCATTTGCCCCCAACTCACCCAGCATCTTAATCATAACTGCCATTTATTCATCTGAGTTTGTTGCTTTCCCTGATTTTGTTTTTCTAAATGTTGTTGTTCTTCTAGGGCGGGCCCCCTCTTCTTCTTTTGTCGTTTGTTGTGTCTGGGGAAATAAAGTTTCTGTGAAGTTGTATTCATTATAAGCTGCTTGAAGTGCTCCCTTCTGCTTCTGATGTCCTATGACCTGGTGAGCAGGTTGTTGCTAGCATCCCTTTTGAAGGGTGTCTGATGAGTATCTACAGTAACTTTATGTCTTTGCCTTGCAACCTGAAAGTTTCATTGTGCCATATACTGAGTCACTTTCCAGAAGCTGGTAGAGTGCCTCTGATGCCTTGTTCTTTCCTATTTTAACTGCTGTCTTAGTTAGCTGACCAGTATTCCTTCTTAGCCTGGTCAATTTTTCTATTTCCCACTTTTTCCTGCACTACTTCTTTTTTTGATGACTTCCTGGACTTCTGCATTCCACCACCAGCTTTCTTTATGTACCTTATTTACGTACATGGCTCAGCCACATATCTTTTCTATAGTACTGCCATTCTTATCAGTTCCACCTATTTTCTCTTCTTTCTGAGGCACTAGAGCCCTGAGTATTTCCTTCAACTCTTGTGATTTATCTCTGGTTAACTTCCAGGTCTTCAGCGTGGTCTCTGTTGACGTTAGAGCCTTCTCTGACCACTGCTTGCTGCTGACTGTGGCAACTAGTGATTTATGCTGTGGATGGACTGTTTCACTGGGAATGACTTTGCAATCACTTTTTTTCTATCCCTACTCCTTTTCATACTTGGAGGAAGTCTACCTCAGTCACATGTTGGCCATTCTTGTATGTGATCTTGTGACTGTGTCTCTTGCTGAACCATGTGTTGGTGGCCATTAAGCCATTTGCTAGACAGAAGTCTGGAATGTCCTTTCTTTCTTATTTCTGCTGCCCCAACTATGTGGATCTAGGCAGTCCTCATATCCTGTTCTGTATGTCCCAATATGTGCATTTAGGTCCCCCATTATGAACACAGACTCATATTATCCTGCTTTTTCTAGAAGGTCCTGCAACTTCTTTCTGAATGCATTCTTTTTTCTCATTATCACAACCCTGCTGTGGGGTATAGCTTGTGGCTGTGAGTGGTGCCCTATCCTTCCTCTGAAGTCTGATTGCAATGAGTCTATCACTAATACTGATGATACCCCACACTATCTTCTAAAGACTCTCCCTTACCACATTTTCTACACCATTTGTAGTCTGTTCTCCCCCGAGTAGTAGACTTGGGATCTCAAGCCTTTGCTGCACTGCCCTTCCATCTTATCTCCTGTATACAGAGGACATACAGCCTCCTCCTTACCATCATGCCATGTACTTCCAAGCAGCATTCTGTCAGTGAGCCTATACTGAGTGTAGCAGTCTTTAGTTAATGTCTGGCAGGTTGACTGATTTTATGTCCAGCTTTTGCTCAGCAGAGCCATTCCAGGCAACTGGGCACCAGCCAGCCAGTAGCTTACTGACACAAGCTGCTGAGCTGTATGCTGGGCACACACTTGCCAACAGGGGCACAGAGACCCCTCCCACCATTAGCTTGGGTCCCTGGAATAGGACAGAATAGGCTGGGTCTTCAACCCACTTATCTAGCAAATACCTATGCCCATTTTGGCATCATTAATCAATGTGACCAGACCATCTAGAGACGATCTTTACAGTGACAATCTACAGTGCATGTTGATAATGCCATTTACAGATATGCATACAGCACATAAATCAACATACATGGAGGTTCTGTCAAAAAACTTACCGAAACACTGGAGAATTCCAAATCACATGACTGTTACAACTAACACAGTTCCCACAGTACCCAAGATGCATAGTAACACCAATGTCTCACCTACCAAGCCCTTAAGGCGTAACATTCATAAACCAAATTTTCTTGTCATTGGAGACTCTATAGTGGGACACACGGAGGTCCCACTCACCAGGTTATTTAAAGAGAAAGTCACGGTCAGTGTGCCAGGATTCATCTGATCACATATGCACTCAGGTCTCTCAGCAACAACTACCATTATGACTCTGTCATAGCTAATATTGGAGAGAATGACCTGAGACATACCTCACTGGACAACATGAAGAAAGACATAATTGAACTGTCTTGAGTGTGTGTCCCAGGCAGGTATGTCCCCAGCCTTGAGCAGCATATTACCCTTACCTAGAATGATGCCACAGTATAAATAAAAAAATAATCAATTTCAATAATTGGCTTAGTTTTTGGTGTAATTCCAAGGGGATCCAGTTTCTGTCAGCCAGGGATGACATGGTCGACAAAACTTGCTGCTTTGTCAGTGATGGTTTGCACCTGGCACCACTACACTTTCAGCTGCTGGTAAAGGCTCTTGCCTCCCCCATAGTGCCTTTTTTAGGCAAGGTCTCAAAAACAAAATTGCCAACATAAAACTTGTCAATTATAACAAAATAGGTGTTATGCTGCTAAATGCTAGGAGCTTAAACCAGAAACTGCACACCCTGGAAGTTCTCCTATCACTGGAGGATGTAGATGTCTGTGCAATCACAGAAACCTGGTTCAAAGCCTGAGAGAGTACCCCAGCCTTGCAAGGCTACAGTGCCTTCCACACTTTCAGACCACAAAATGAAAGTGTGAGAACCACAGGAAGTGGTATTTCTATCTATATTAGAGATAAGTTCACCCCCAGACTAGTTAGACAAGACAACTCCATGGAGTTACTCCAAGTTCAGATTACTGTGGGTAAGACCCCCCCCCCCATTCAAGTCATAGCTAGTTATAGATCCCTGTCCATGGATCATAATGTGCATGAGGCCTATATTGACCAAACTGGAGTCAGTCCAAGTATTGCCAAACACTCTGGTCATGGGGGATTTCAATTATCCCACCATCAATTGGGAAACCTACTGTAGCCCTAACTCACTAGCTCAGAAATTCCTTGACTTTGCTAACTCAAATGCCCTGGAACAAATTGTTCAAACCCCAACAAGAGGAACAACATACTAGTTCTGGTTCTCACTAACATGACAAACAGATGTACCACTGCAGCTCTTCATAGGTAGGTACTAGGCTATTGGCCCTAGGGCCTATATAAGCCTAGCCAAATGGTACCCTGGCTTTTGCCACCCAAGAAAATTATTTTCCTGTGCCCCTGTCAAACAGAGCCACAGAAGTGATCCCTGGGGTGAATTTCCTATCTCCCATCCAATCATCAAGATTTTTCTTGAAGAGTGCTAATGAGGAGCTTTGTTTGATATAGATAGGTAGTTTGTTCCAGAGTATGGGAAGTCTCTGGGACAGGAATCTATCCCTCCAGCATTTTCTGTTTATTGTGGTGACAAGGTTTAGGTCCCTAGAGCTTGTAGCTCGGAGGGATTGGGATTTCTTTAAGTGGAGCATGTCCAACAGGTCTGGGTTTGACATGGCTTTGTATGTTAGGCAGAGATCGCCTCTGAGTAGGCGATATGGGACAGAGTAAAGCTGGAGTTTTTTGAGACGGCCTGTATAGGGCATCTGTTTCAGGCCGGTAATCCTCTTTGTGAGGTATTTCTGCACCTTTCCAGTTGGACCCTCATTAGTTAAACTGGACCACAAATCAGTTGCCTTTGACCTGGCACTAACACCAGAACTCACAAAGGGTGAAGTCAGACTAAAAAACTTCACCAAGGCAAAGTGTACTCTCCTAGGGGAAGGTTTAAATGGATTCCAGGTCCCACCCCCAGCTGGAAATGGTTACTACACCAAAGCTTGCACTAAAGCCCAGTACAATCACTTGCATAAGTGTATTCGGCTGTTCCAGACAGAATCAAAGCCAGAGTCCCAAGTAAAAACAAGCCACTGTGGTGGTCATCCAGCATTAACAAACTTTGCAACAAATGCTGAAAGTTGATGTCTAGGAAAACTAAGGCTAGGGCCCCAACAATGGAAAAGTACCCTCCTCATCCTCAACAGGCAAATAAGACAACATGTCAAATCCTGTAAGGGTAACTTTGAGAAAAACTTAGCAGTCACAACCAAGAATAACCCTAAGGCCTTTTACAGCTACGTATGCAACATAAAAGATAGGACCCAAGCATGCGCTGAATTAGTGACTAACTGTATCACACACATTGATCCTGCAGTGGTATCAAACCGGCTGGCGGACAGATTTGGCAAAAGTTTCACTCTGTTATCCCCTCCAACCTTATCACAGATCTTACTCCCAACTTCCCCCCACCTTACATATCCAAAGACCAGGTCATTAAAGCCTTGTGTACGGCAAAAAACACAGCCTCTTTGGGACCAGAAGCCATCCCAGGCTATCTTCTAAACAAAGTAAAACATGAACTACCATCACCATTAAGTATCCTAGTCAATCACGGCCTTAACCACAGGCTATGTCCCTGCAGAATGGAGAACAGCAACAGTTATTCCCTCACCAAAGGTGGCTTAGCAACAGACCTGAGGAATTATAGACCCATAAGTCTGACCAGCCTCATCTGTAAGGCCATGGAACATATCATCATGGACCTCACAAATAAAGACATACGCGATCTCCAAACCCTGGATCTGACCCAGTTCAGCTTTGTCAAGAGCAGATCCTGCCTGTTAAACCTGGTGGATTTCTTCAAAAATGTGACCAGGGCTATTGACGAGGACAAATCTGTGCACACAGCATACCTCTACTTAGGCCAAGGCCTTCGACACAATCCCACACTCGGGCATTACTGATAAACTTAGCAAAATAGATGTAATCCCCTTTGATGTAGGGTCTATATTAATTCCATGAAAGACATATTCATCGAATACATCTTCAGTGAACACCAGCCACCAAAATTCACTTCAGCGAACCACTGAATTTTTCCCACAGTTTGCAAACACTCTCCCACCAGCTGTCCAGAACACACAACAGACTAAATCAAATCCACCCAAGTGAGAGACTTCGCCCCCACATTCCCCATTATGGGAGGCTGTCCCCACACCCCCTTAACTATATATACCAACTCCGAGATCACACTACAATGAGGAAAAGGGCAGTGTTGAGGTGATGGCCTAGTGTTTGCGAACCGTGGAGAAAATTCCGCTGTTCGCTGAAGTGAATTTTGGCAGCTGGTATTTACTGAAGGCATATTCGATAAATACATCTTTTTGTGGAACTAATCTAGACCCTTGTTGTAAGATGTCTGGCCAACTGGCTCATAAACCAGTCACACACCATCAAAATGGGTGACTCTACATCAACCAGCATACCTGTCACCAGCAGGGTGCCACACGTGTCAGTGCTGGGCCCCCTACTGTTTGGTATATACTTTTTAGAAGTTCAGGCCAAAACTAAGGGGCTGTGGCTCACCAAGTTTGTGAAAAACTGCAGACTGGTTGTAATCATTGAATCCCCAGATGATGTCGGTATACTTCAGGAGGGTCTTACACAGACCAATGACTGGTATCTTAGTCACGATCTCAAACTAAATGCAAAAACATGCATCATCATTCCCTTCAATAAAAAGAATGTCCCTTCACACTATCAAATTAGCAACAGTACTCTGTACCTGTGAAGTGGTAAGGGATCTGGGATCACAAGCTTACCTTTGACCACCATATGTCTACTGTAGTAAGAAGGCCTTCTACGTACCACACTTGATTAGCAAAGGAGGTTATAACCCCTCTATACTTGTCACTAATTAGGCCCATAATTGTGTATAATGCTCGTTTTGGGATGTACTGCACAAAACACCTGCAGCAATTGTAGAGGCCTCAGAGGTTTCTAACAAAGAAGATCAAGGGACTCCAGCACATGCCTTAAACAGACAGATTAAAGTTCCTGTCACTGTACTCAATATCGTATAGACTTCTCAGGGGCGACTTAGGCTTTGCTTACACAGCAATCTCTGACCCAAACCTAATGAATTTGCTGCACATACGTAAATTAAACGGAACTAGAGCTACCTGTTCCAGGGACCAAAATATGGCCTGCGACTTGAATAGGACATGCTGGAAGGACAGATTTCTCTCCCAGTGACTGCCGCATCTTTAAAATAGGCTGCCAATTCATGTGATGCAGAACAGCTCTGTGATATTGTTTAAAAGGAACCTGGACGAGTGGATGGGGCACTGTAAATTCATACTGAGGATAATGCCCACAACCCTCCTGGACAGCAGTCATCACTAAATACAATCCTGGATATTGAGTAGAGTATCTATGATATTACATTGGATGAAGTGGCTAGGCTTGAAATGACCTCTGGGTCGATAGCCTAGTAACCTCCTGTGATCCTGTGTTAAATTATGTGGCCTCTCTGAAGTGGGATTTGCTGCTATATATTCTCCTTAGCCTGTCCCCAGCTCTGTTTATCAATTTTTTAATTAAAAAAAAAAAAAAAAAAAACACGAAATGGATTGCTGCCGAGTGCAGTATGTGTTATCTCTGCTTTGAAACTTATGCCCTGTGTTTTATCTGTTTTAGTAAAAGTAAACGACTAGATGAAAGAAAACCACTCTTACTTCTCTGAACATATGTTCTAGTTGACAGTATCTCACTGTTTAATAAAAAATTGCTAGATTAACACAGATCAGTTACTTTTAAGCAATTGATGGCATTGTCGATCTCCAGCAGTCACAGGTACTGAATTGGATAGCCATGACTAGGTCATTTATGTCAGAGAAGAAAAGAAGTCCTGCAGATAAGTGGCTTGCTGTCTTAATTATGGATTCATATTGGGACCATTTCATTTTAAATAGCTTAATGTAATAAATTACTAAATTAATTGAATGAACAAGATCTTTAACTGTAAAATATGTTGGGAGTCTGAATGATTTTAATCTCAGCCCCTAATACTGTGGTATTGCTCTTGGATACTGAAGGAAAGTGGTTAAATTTTCCATATAGTTTATAAACTCTTCTTTTTCACCTAAAATTCATAATGGATGCAAATCAAAGACATAACTAGAGCTAAAGAAAATGTTTTCCATAATGTGTCTTGATGACTGATTTGATTTTATTAATTTTAATTCACAGTTTCAAGCCTATCAGTTTTGTTTTATATTTGTTGAATGCATAGTAATGATGACTTTGGTCAGTTTTACAATATTTAAAAAAACATTTTTAATAAAACTGAAGCATCCACCTTCATGGGCTGTTTTGCTAGATTCATGACTAGAGGAACACATTGAACTGTTTTTGCTTTTGAGATAATAGATTTAAAAAAAAAATCTTTGTTAACTTAACTTTTTGTAACAGACTGTTTTGTTGTTTACAGGAACCTATTCAGACATCTGGTTATATATGCAACTTTGAAGATTTAGAAATTAAGTCTGTTCTTTTGGATGAAATCTTGAAGGTAACTATAATTTGCCTTTGTCCTTTTTAGTTTGCATAGCACCCTTGAAAAAGACAAAAGCCTCTTTAATGATTAATGCAGCTAGCCAAGAAGATAGTTACATTATCCCGTACCACCCAACTGTAAATTGTCACAACTTTCTCAAAGTCCTCTGTCTTGCAAACCTATTTCAGTTTTTCCATCAGAAAAGATTGTCAAATTAAGTGACAAAGGTTTACTTGTGGATTTATGAGGAACTGGATTGCATTTAAGTACACCACATTCTCTGAAGAGGTGGCAAGAGGGATGGACTAGTTAAAATAATAATCAGAATTAAGGCCTCAGGCATTAGGATGACTTGGTATATAAAATGTTTCCAGGCTGCCAAGAATCCCTTTCCTGTTATGTAGTACACCGCACCACATCAGCTGTCCTTTTCCTCCCTTCATCTCAGATTGAAGCTAATTGGTCCCGGGCTACCTTTACATTTTGAAGTGTTTTAACCAGAATTGTGAGTATCTTAGCTTTTCCTGTAGCATTCATTTACTTTCTGTGTTCTACCCTTTTCAGTGTTTTTCATTAAATGTCTGATATTTTTTCCTTTTAGACTGCTTTTCTATTTCTGGGCGTAAGCCTACCTTACAAAGTATTTGCTGATGATCATCGTGTTTCACTGTTGCAGTCATTACAGTTGGGTTATCCTGCTGGCAGGCTACCTGCAGTCAGCCTGAATTCCAAAGTCTAGGTCCAGCGTCGGTTGCTGTCACCTCCTCCCTGACGTCATTGCGACAGGGGTATAAAAGATGCAGCGATGCCATTTTCTTCAGTCTTTCTTGCCGCGCGGTGCCTGAAGCAAAAGCAGTTTGCAAGTGCCGGTTGGCCGACTTCTGAGATTTTCAAATTCAAATTTCAGATCCGAAGTCTTCATTAAAGCTAAGTACCCCGTTGGGGAAACTTTTTTCTTGCTCCAGACCGATGTCAGAAAAAGTTAATAATTGTATTTCTTGTGGGAAGCAAATACCTCATAAGGATTTTCATTCTTACTGTATTCCTTGCCTAGGCCCTGACCACGACATTTCTAGTTGTTGGTTTTGTGCTAGATTTACCCAACGCACTATTAAGCGTCGGTACGATTTTGCATTTCACTACTTTGGCAGAAGTTTCAATTATATAATGCCGTCGGAACAGCCGACTACCAGAGTTTATAAAAAGTGAAAAGAAAAAGAAAAGGACAAGCATCTGAGGTCCAAAACCGACAACGAGGCTTCCGCTAGGCCTGTCACCGGTTCTCAGTGAGGCGCTTTCGCAGCCCCTGACGCCCGCTACCTCAGAGCCACAGGCTGCTTCTGACTCCCACGTGGAACTGACTAGGCCGCTGGAAACTCAAGGTATTGGACACTCGGAAACTATTCCCTCAGATGGGTCCGGAGCCGCTGAGCAGGCATTGGCTTCTGAGGGTGTTTTCCGGCCTACACAGTTGTATGTGAAACCTACTTCAGCATCAAAGGCAAAGACTAAAGCAGCTTTAAAGACTTAAAGAAAGCTTTAAAGAAACAAGTACAGCATTCTCCTGGACAGGCCACCATGCCTAAAAAACAGATGCTTAAAATGGCCAAAGACCTAATTACTTTGATCAGGGGTTCCCATCTCCCTCCTGATAAGAGGCCTAGGCAAGAGATAGAATATGAATCTTCAGATCAGGTTTCTATTTCCTCTGATTCCTCTTCTGAACAGGAATATTCTCTTCCTCCCTACGAGGATTCTGATGCTGAAGAATCTATCCCTTCAGCCTCTCCTCCTGAGGATTATTCTTTTGGGGAGACACTGCATACTATGAGGGAGCATTTCCACTGGGAGAGCCAAGATTACTCAGAATCCAAGAAAAAGCTCAGAGACTTCCTTTTATTACCTCAGCACAGGCCCCTTGCTATCCCACCTGTTTTAGACATTGTAGATAATGTATTTTCAGAGTCCAGTCTATCTCCATACTCTTTACCACCAGCTCCTGTTAAGCCAGACAGATACTACAAGGTTCCTGATTCACATAAACTTCTTTATAAAAACCCTGCTGCTGACCCAGAAACTCAGGGTCCCAAAGGGGTCAAGGCTTCCACTGCAAAAAACCCTATCCCCTCTGATAGGGATTCTAGGGCCCTGGACAGATGGGGGAAAACGATGTATACTTCTGCTACCTTGGCTGTAAGAGCTTTAAATTGCCAATTTCATATGCTTAAATATCAGCAATATCTTATGTCACTGCTTAAACAGAAAATGTTAACAATTTCAGAATGTGCAGAAAACAAAGAAATGCAGGATTTATTGCATGCAGCTGAACAAGTGGGAAAGCATACTTTGCAATGTGGTTTTGATTCTCTAGAGGCCTCCTGCAGGGCCGCTGTTACAGGTTCTGTCATTAGGTGGCATGCTTGGTTAAAAGAACAGAATCTGCCTGACCATGTTAAAGCAAAACTATTAGATGCTCCATTACAGCATGATACTTTGTTTGGTGTTAAAGCAGAAGAGGTGTTGAAGAAAATGGAGGACAAAGCTAAATCTATGGCAAACAGTCAAGGATTTCTTGCAGGTACAGCCTCCCAAATTTAGCAGGAACTGGCCTACAAAGAATTGGTCCTTTCCAGTGTCAGACAGGCCACAAAGAGGCAGATAAAGACGCCCCAGAGGCAGATCACAGCCCCAAGGCTCATACAGGCCTAAACAATGGGGTGCTTCTACCTCCAAAAGCGGAGAGGAAAAATCACAGCCATACAGGAAACAGTCTCAATGACTTTCCCCTGCCAGCACCAAGCACTTAACTTCTGGCAGCCCCATTGGGGGGAAAACTAGCACTTTTTTCACAAAATTGGCACATGATCACCCAGGACAAATGGGTCTTAAATATCGTATCACAAGGCTACAGGTTCCAGTTTCACACCCTGCCAAGGCCAAACGGTATGCCAGACCTGCCACGCAATCAATGGGTAGAGGCACAAAAACAAGTTTCATCCCTCATGGACATGAGAGCTATTCAGCTAGTACCACAGCAAGAGCAGGGACTAGGATTCTACTCAAGGCTATTCTTGGTGCCCAGAAAGGACAAAGCCTGGAGACCAATACTGGACCTGTCTATCCTAAACACATTCTTGGATATTCCAAAATTCAAAATGTTAACTCTGCAGCAGCTTCTGCCCATGCTGGGCAAGAGGGCTTGGCTTGTGACTTTAGCTGGCTCAATGCACTACCAATTCTCTGCACTGCCCTTTGGCTTATCTACTGTGCCCATGGTCTTCACAAAATGCCTGGCACCAGTGATTGCATTTTGCAGACAAAGAGGAATACAAATATATCCTTACTTGGACAACTGCCTTATTCAAGCAGAGAACAAAGACATTCTACTACAGCATCTGGCGCTTGTAAAAAGATTACTAACAGGTCTAGGGTACACAGTAAACGAAAGAAATCAAAACTCGTACCCTCTCAAGAGATAATATTCCTGGGTGCAAGCTTAAATACAACTGCCCAGATGGCTTATCTCATGCCAGACAAACACAGACAACTGACTACTTATTTCAAAATGTTGGCAACAAAGACCCAGTTATCTGCAAGAAAAATTCTGCAGGCTTTGGGCTTCATGGCATCCTGCATTCTGCTAATTCCATATACAAGACTGCATATGAGGAAACTTCAATGGTATCTAAAAAGTGTTTGGACTCAACATTGCCACAGCCTGGAAACAATAATTACCCTCATTCCCTGCCTGCAACAGGAGTTTTGATGGTGGGCAAAAGCCTGTCACCACAACACGGGACAGCCATTCACCTTACCCACAGCCAGGCAGACATTGACAACAGATGCATCAGATTATGCCTGGGGGGCCCATATGGCAGGAAGATGTATTCAGGGCACATGGTCCGCAAGTCAAATGCATCTACATATCAATCAAAAAGAGATGCTAGCTGTTCAGAATGCCCTGACAGCCTTCAAGGATCTACTTCATCCAGGACAACTACTGATAAGGACAGACAATACTACAGTCATGTGGTACATAAACAAGCAGGGAGGCACACATTTCTACCCCCTCTGCAGGCTAGCCATGAACTTGTGGGACACAGCATTGACTTACCAAGTACATCTGCAAGCACAATTCCTGCCAGGAAGGACAAATACTCTGGTAGACGAACTAAGCAGAAACCTAATGGATTCCCATGAGTGGAAATTGGATTCACAAGTTTTCAGCATGATAACAAGGAACTGGGGATGCCCGGACATAGACCTATTTGCCTCCCCTCACAACTACCAACTACAGAAATTCTGCACAAGGACTTATCACAAGCAAGCATGGAAAGTGGATGCTCTATCTTTCAGCCGGAAAGACCTAACAGTATATGCCTTTCCTCCTCTGCCTCTCCTCCCCAAGGTACTCCTCAAGGTCAGACAAGAGAAACCAAAAATGATACTGATTGCCCCAGGCTGGCCCTGCCAGCACTGGTATCCAATCCTAAAGAGCTTGTGTCAATGCCTAGCTTGGCCATTACCTCAAATTCCTCATTTATTGACCCAACAAGACAGTCAGATACTGCACAGCCAACTCAGGACCTTAAACCTGGCAGTATGGCGGATAATGTAGCCAGTCAAGGCACACCTCTCTCTAAAGCAGTGATGGATGTTATTTTGGAGGCCAGGAGGCCTAGCACCAGAAAACCTTATGCAGAAAAATGGAAGAGAACCAGGCACAAGGTTTTGACACAATTGTTCCAAATATTCCTCAGATTTTGCAATACTTAACTGAGATGCTTGATAAAGGCCTTTCCTTTTCATCAATTAAAATTCATGCCTCTGCCATTTCAGCTCATTACAATACAGATCCACCTATTTTTTTCTCATCCATTACTAAGGCAGTACCTCAGAGGGGCCAAAAACATAAGACCTCCAAGGAGAGCACCAATACCTGCATGGGACCTCAACTATGTCTTGGAAAAACTCGCACTGCCTCTGTTTGAACCAGCCTCTGCAGCTGATATAAAATTCCTATCCTGGAAAACAGCTCTGCTCCTAGCAATAACCTCTGCTAGACGAGTCTCAGAGTTACAGGCACTCATGGCTGTGGAACCTTTTATCATTTTCCATCCTGACAGGGTTTCTTTGTGGACAGACCCTACATTTATGCCTAAGGTAGTGTCCAGTGTGGCCCTTAACCAAACAATTCATTTGCCTGTCTTTTATCCAAACCCACAGAATAAGGGTGAGAGAATTCTGCATTCTTTGGACATTCACAGGCAGCTACGCTTCTACTTGGACAGAACCAAAGCTTTCAGAAAGACTGAACAACTTCTAGTGGCATATGCTGCAGGATCACAAGGAAAGCCTATCTCAAAGCAGACTAATTCAAAGTGGATAGGCCACTGAATTCGTTTCTGCTATTCACAGCATGGCAAATCAGTGCCTAAGGGCATTAGGCTACTTTCAACCAGAGCAGCAGACACTTCAGCAGCCTTCCTCAGAGGAGTACCAACCAAAGACATCTCTTAGAAGCTGCAACTTGGAGTTCAGTGCATACTTTTACAAAGCACTATCACTTACCTCTCTACTCTAAATCCAGGACAAGATTTGCCACTGCAGTTCTGCAGGGCCTGATAGCCTCTCTTAATCCTATTTAGCACCAGCCTCCCAACCTTAGCTTTGGGATTCAACCCAATTGTAATGACTGCAACAGTGAAACACGATGAACATAGTACAGTTGTGTACCTACCATAAATGTAGATGTTCGAGTGTATTCACTGTTGCAGTCCAGGTTACCCTCCCACCATCCCCCTTTTCCTCTGCTGGGACTTATGTGTAATTCTCTATTCTATACAACCTATGTGGTGTATTTGCTTGTAGATGAAGGAAAAGTTGTTTTTTATGCATGCATGCTTAAAGGCATAATTTAGCCTACCATTTTAGGGGTACCTGACATCTGGGGCAAGAAAAACTGAAGAAAATGGCGTCGGCTGCATCTTTTATACCCCTGGCGCACTGTTGTCAGGGAGGAGGCGACAGCAACGGACTCTGGACGTAGACTTTGGAATTCAGGCTGACTGCGGGTAGTCTGCCAGCAGGATAACCCAATTGTAATGACTGCAACAGTGAATACACTCGAACATCTACATTTATGGTAGGTACACAACTGTACTTTCTTTGTCTTCCTAGTCTTGTAAATGTTTTTTGAGGGAGAGTATGATCTTTTTTCTTCTTCACTGTTGTTTGGGCAGTTATCTCACATCTAAATGGACTTATCATTTTGGAGGAGTCCCTATGGGAAGAAGATTCCTTCCTAGGATCACTATGAGAAATACTGTATTTGTTTGGTAGAAGACAATAAAATTTCAAAGTATTTTGTTTGCAGACAGTTTAAATACTCCACAAATAGCCACACTCAGGGCCAACTGAGTTTGCAAATTTAAACGCACACACACACACACACACACACACACACACACACACACACACACACACACACACACACACACACCAACAAAGCATTAGGCAGTTTTCCATTCAGAAAAAGGCATAATCCACATAACCAGGCTCTTGTTTTCTTCTTCTCAGTATTCCTTTATATGGAGCCAGACTGTCAAGAAGTTCTAGTAAAAATTGTAGACTATTTCTACAGTGTGTCAGGCTTTTAAGACTTACAGCTGTTTTTTAATGCTGCATCTTATATTGGTCAATCCACAATTACATAAAGTTGCCACATCTCATGATTCATGTCCTTTATCAGCTGGTAGTTGTTTCTTATCCAGTATACTTAGAAACATTAGATTATTTAATACTTAATATGTACACCAAGACCAACCCAATATCAGAGGTTACAGATGCAGTTATCTATTGGTAGACATGAACAATTTTTCACTTTTATTCCCCCTTTATTTCTGTTTTTCCCATCTTGAAAAAGTTTCATCTTACCCATAATTTCTTTTTCTCTCTTAAATTATCCCATATTCAGATCCTGAAGAAGCCCTTGCCAGAGTATCCATTTTCTTCTATAATATTTTTTTCCGCTCAATAGATTCAACTCCTGCTGTCTCAGCTCTTACATGAAAGCAATTACACATTGTAAGGTGGGTTCTGTATTAGTTATCCAGATTCTAGTAACTGCTTTTTTTGCTACAAACAAGAGTAGTGATACTAGCTCCTGTCTATATTTACTACAAACTCCTGCTAGAAATAAGAAGGAAGTCACTCACATTCACTAGCCTGCCACTCCATTCTCAATATTTTATTTACCAATCTACCAAAATATTCATTAAATTTCTGTAGCTTTACACATCCTTAAACAGTATGACTGCATGTGCCACTACTTCTTCTTCTTCTTCTTTCGGCTTTTCTCGGTTAGGGGTCGCCACAGCAGATCACCTGTCCGTTCATGATTGGCAGTGGAGTTTTACGGTGTTGATTTGCCAGCCCGGCACCCAACCTTCCACAGAAGGCACACACACGCACACACACACACACATACCTAGGGCCAATTTAGAGTGTCCAATCCACCTACAGCATGTCTTTGGGATGTGGGAGGAAACCGGAGCACCCGGAGAAAACCCACGCGGCCACAGGGAGGACATGCAGACTCCGCACAGAAGGCACCCCAGCCGAGGATCAAACCAGAGAACCTCTTGCTGTGAGGTGACAACGCTAACCGCTGCACCACCGCTGCCACCCACTGCACGTGCCACTACTGTCTTGCTGTTATCACCAACATATGTTTTCTACTTACCCAAACATTTTTATATGCTGTATAAAAGTATTTGTGGAGACACTTCTAACCAGAAATTTGGAACTTTCTAGCCTTTGTTTCTTTAATGGGGGTATTGCATATTTATGTCCAGAATTCTTTCAAGTTAGCCACATTAAACATTTTCCTAGCTTTTTATTAATTCAATACTGATTTTTCCATTGTTGGGTGCTTTTAGAGCCTTATATAGTCAACTGACTAGATTAGTCATGGTTGCTGCCATTGATCTAGCTTCCATTAATAATTGTATCAGTAAGGGTTTTTCTTTACTGCTTCATGTTGCTTCATAATCATATTTCTCAAAAGCTAATAAAAGTGCCCTACACCCCATCTGTTATCTTACAGAGTTGGAATGAATTTACTAATTCTGGGCAAGATGGCCTTTCTTTTGGCCCTTTCTTATTTGTTCCCAGAAAACTGTTTTTTCCTTCATAGGTTACATTCTCTTAATAGTTGAAGGTTAGCAAATGTACCCACCTTACCAGTTCCTATTAGATATAATTCAAACTTCCACTGGGTCCCTATTTTATCTGCCATATTTGTTCTAGCATCACTATTGATTTTATTTCATAATCTGTTGCTGGTCCTTTTTTCAGCATAACTTCCCATGAACAAATAATAACTGTCCTTCCTATCAGACTACTAGTTGAGAGCAGGAATTCCTTCTAGCTAGCACTATATCAGTTATTCTGGAACTGAGAGTTCAGCTTTATTTGGGTGGGTAAGCAGTAATTTTTGAGATTGGGTACATCTTTGGCCCCCCCTTGATGCCATCATGGCTTCCCAACTTTTAGACTTTTTGCTATTCATTAGAATATTTTAACCAACTTATTGAGTTCCTTCCAGTTGTCTTGCCGTGGCATATAAGGAAATGCTTTGCCTATGTATAGGATGTGGGGGACTATGAATATTTTCATTGTTTGTGACCTTAAATATATTTCCATGCCACTGTTTTTTCCATTTTCTTATCATCCCCTTATTTTTGTCATTGTTTCTTTCCACATCTCTACTAGTGAATACTGAGATTTTCATGCAATGCAAAATCCAAGATATCTCATAGTGTAATTCCCCCATAATTCTGGGAATTCTTGAACCAGTTGGCTTAAGGGTACATAATTAACTGGTATAGTTTTTGTTTTATCTTTATTTATTTTATATCCCATCAAACTAGTAAATTGTCGAATCATCTCAAACAAATACCCTATGTCCTTTTCCGGGTTTGTTAGCAATACTATTGCATCATCTGCGAACACAGCTGATTTTATTTGTCTCCTACACACTGGCCATCCTGTTATTTCGACTGCCATATTTTAATTGCTTGGGTTTTTAAAT
This sequence comes from Protopterus annectens, assembly GCF_019279795.1. Taxonomy (NCBI): domain Eukaryota; kingdom Metazoa; phylum Chordata; order Ceratodontiformes; family Protopteridae; genus Protopterus; species Protopterus annectens. Next base: position 1,226,318,719 of record NC_056725.1, read on the forward strand.
GTAAGGCAAGCAACAGTGGTGAGAGTGGGTACCTCTGCTTCATACCTCTACCAATTGGAAATTCTGTTGTTACACTGCCATTCAAGTTGATCCTTGCTTAGAAAATTCTCTGGGGTCTCAGTGTTTAGGAGAAGTGCCTTTGTTTAATTGCCATTTGTTTATTAGTTCATCTTCTAGCTGACTCCTCCATTAATTTCTAATTCTCTTAATTCTCCCTCATCATGTTTGCATAAATTCCTACCCTTCTGCTGCTCTTCTTGCTAATTCATGTATTTGGAGACCTCTTTCTGATTCCCACTCTTTTTGTTCCCAAGCTTGCAAGTCCTTCCTTAGAGTTTCCTGAAACTGGTCCCATTTAGCCAATTGGTTCTGTTCATTGGCTCCATCTCCCCATTCATGTTTTAAAAAAACAAAGATGTTCATCGTGCATACAGGTGCAGTAATCACATATGGGTTCTCTGCCGTCAGGCGGTCCCTCGGTCGGCCGAATTCCAAAGTCTTGGTCCGGCGTCGGTTGCTGTCACTTTCTTCCCTGACGTCAGAGCGGCCGGGGTATATAAGACACAGCCGACGCCATATTCTTCAGTCTTTTTTGCCGCGCGGTGCCCGAAGCAGAAGCAGTTCGCAAGTGCCGGTCGGCCAGCTCCTGAATTTACGAAAAATTGGAAACCGAAGTCTTCATTAAAGCTAAGTACCCCGTTGGGGAAACTTTTCTTGCCTCAGTCCGATGTCAGAAAAAGTTAACAATTGTATTTCTTGTGGGAAGTAAATACCGCATAAGGATTTTTATTCCCTCTGCATACCTTGTTTAGGCCCAGACCACGACGTCTCGGGCTGTCGCTTTTGCGCTACTTTGAATAAGTGCACTATAAAGCGTCGGGCGGAGTTCGCCCAACATTATTTTGGTACAGCCTTTGATTATAAAATGTCGTCAGAGACTCCAACTACCTTTTTGTCAAAAAAACACAAGGACAAGGACCGACACGCGAGGTCCGCGGTCCCCACCGACACCACGCCAAAACCGGCTACACGTGGTCCGGTTCTCAGCGAGACACCTATGCAGTCCCTGACTACCGACGACGCTTCTTTGGCGGGGTCTTCTGTAACCGAGACCGCAGGTGCCTCGGCCCATACCCAGACTACTACTACCGAAGCCACTGTGAGTGTTGAGCTTCCTAGTATGGACAGATCCACATCCACCCAGGGGGTCTTTAGACCCTCTTCTTCCTTTTCTGTTAAGGCCTTCACTAAGTCCAAATCAGCCAGGCATCCCAAGAGGCCTGTTGCACAGGGCCCATCCACAGGCCCCATGCCTAAAAAACAGATGCTTAAAATGGCTGAGGATTTAATTACTCTAATCAGGGGTTCCCAGGCCCCTCCAGACAAGAGACCCAGAGTTGAGGAAGATTCTCTCTCTTCTGATCAGGGCTCCATTTTTTCAGAACATTCTGATGCAGAGGAACACTCGTACTCACCTTTTGAAGATTCTGATGCAGAGCAGTCCATTCCTTCTGTATCCCCTCCTGAGGATTTTTCTTTTGGGGAAACCTTGCACACCTTGAGGGAACACTTCCATTGGGAAGGCCAAGACTTTTCTGATTCCAAGAAAAGACTTAGAGAATTTCTTTTGTTACCTCAACATAGACCTCTGGCTATACCCCCTGTCTTGGACATACTTGATGATGTTTATTCGGAGGCTTGCCTTAATCCAGATTCACTGCCTCCTGCCCCAGTCAAGCCTGATAGATACTACAGAGTCCCTAACTCTCACCAATTTCTTTACAAAAGCCATAATGCTGACCCTGAAACCATTTCTCAAGGCCTCAAAGGAGTTAAGGCTTCTACTGCTAAGAACCCACTACCATCTGAAAGAGAGTCAAGATCCTTGGAAAGGTGGGGAAAGAAGGTATATACCTCAGCCACCCTAGCCATGAGAGCCTTAAATTGTCAGTTTCATATGCTTAAATATCAGCAGTTTCTGTTATCACAATTAAGAAATAAAATGTCTCAACCTGAACAACCAGATTTGAAGGAGTTGCAGGATATGATGCATAGTGCAGAACAAGTGGGTAAACACACCTTACAATGTGGCTATGATGCTCTAGAGGCCTCAAGTAGAGCTGCTGCTACAGGATCAGTCATTCGTAGACATGCATGGCTTAGGGAACAAAACTTGCCTGATCATGTGAAAGCTAAACTACTAGATGCTCCTTTACAAAAGGACGTGCTATTTGGTACTAATGCTGAGGAGATATTACGGAAAATGGAAGAAAAAGCCAAATCTATGCAAACTGTCAAAGCTTTTTTCCAGGTTCAACCTCCTCATTTTAGCAGAAATTGGCCTTCTAAAAACTGGTCCTTTCCAGCCACCGACAAGCCCCAAAGAGGTAGATACAGGCGCTCGAGGGGCAGAGGACAATCACAAGGATCATACAGAGGCAGGCAATGGCAAACTCCAGCACCAAGAGGTGGCGAAGACGGTGCGCACAGCAGTACAGAAAGCAAACCCAATGACTTTCTCCTTTCCATGCCAAGCAAGTCTCAGCTAGCAGCACCTTTGGGAGGAAAGCTAGCATTATTTACAAGAAATTGGCATATTGTCACAACAGACAAATGGATCCTGGACGTTATAAACCGAGGCTACAGATTTCATTTCCATACTCTTCCAAAAATGAGAGGCATGCCAAACCTGCCACACCAATCAAAGGGCAGAGGCACAACTACAAATTTCAAAGCTCATAGCCATGAAAGCTATTCAAGAGGTACCTATTCACGAACAAGGTCAATGTTTTTATTCCAGGCTATTTCTGGTACCAAGGAAAGGAACCAACTGGAGACCCATTTTGGACCTATCCATCCTAAACACATTCTTACTCGTACCAAAATTCAAGATGCTCACATTACAGCAGCTTCTTCCCATGCTGGGCAAGTAGTTTTGGCTGGTAACATTGGACCTCAAGGAGGCATACCTGCATGTCCCAATCAGACAAAGTTGCAGAAGATACCTCAGATTTCTTGCAGGTTCAATCCACTATCAATTCTCTGCATTGCCCTTTGGCTTATCTACTGCACCCAGAGTATTCACGAAATGCCTGGCATCAGTAATTGCCTACTGCAGACTTCAAGGGATACAAATTTACCCTTATTTGGACAATTGCCTGATCCAAGCGGACAGCAACCACATACTTCTGGAACATCTGGCTTATGCAACACGGTTACTGAATTCTCTGGGATACACAATCAACAAAGAGAAATCAAGGCTGACACCATCTCAGAAAATAACTTTCCTGGGTGCCAACTTGGACACAAACACCCAGATGGCCTATCTTACACCAGAAAAGCAGGGGCAACTAACTCAGTACTTCAAAATACTAGCAAATTGTACCAGGCTTACTGCAAGGGAAAATCCTGCAGGCGCTGGGCTTCATGGCATCTTGCATTCTTTTAATCCCATGTGCAAAGTTGCATATGAGAAAACTTCAATGGTACCTAAAAAACTTATGGTCTCAACACAGCCACAGTTTGGAAACAGTAATACCAATAATTCCATGTTTGCAAAAGGAATTTCTATGGTGGGCCCAAGCATGTCAAACAAACACAGGTCTCCCATTCTGCAAGCCTCAAGCAAAACAAGTCATCACAACAGATGCCTCAGATTATGCATGGGGGGCGCACATGACAGACAGGTGCATTCAGGGCAAATGGTCCCAAAAGGAAAAGCACCTTCATATCAATCAAAAAGAAATGCTAGCAGTGATAAATGCAATTACAGCCTTCAAGGACTTCCTACATCCAGGACAATTATTGATACGAACAGACAACACCACAGTTATCTGGTACATAAACAAACAAGGAGGGACACATTCATACCCCCTGTGCAGACTAGCCATGGCACTTTGGGACTTGGCTCTGGAATGGCAAATCGAACTTCAAGCACAATTTGTGCCAGGTTTGGAAAACACACTGGCAGACGATTTAAGCAGAAATATGACAGATCCACACGAATGGAAGTTGCATCCTCAAGTGTTTACAAGGATAATCCAAGCGTGGGGGAGGCCAGACATAGATCTCTTCGCCTCCAACAGGAATCATCAATTGGAAAAGTTTTGTTCAAGGACCTTTCATCCAAAGGCCTGGAGAGTGGACGCCCTTTCATTCAGTTGGACAGCATGGACAGTTTACGCTTTCCCACCTCTGCCCCTCCTGCCCAAGGTACTCCTGAAAGCAAGAGCAGACAGGCCAAAGATAATACTGATTGCTCCAGACTGGCCAAGGCAACACTGGTATCCACTTCTGAGGAGCCTAACACATACTCCTCCCTGGCCCCTGCCTCTAATGCCTCTTCTGCTGACTCAGCACAACTACAAAACTCTTCACAGTCAGCTGAAAACACTCAACCTCGCTGCATGGAAAATTCCTTAACATCACAACAGAACCTACTCCCCAAAGAGGTACAGGATGTCATTTTGGAGGCCAGAAGGCCATCTACTAGAAAGGCTTACTCCGCAAAATGGAAACGATTTTGCTACTGGAATGAGAAAAAAGGCCAGGACCCTAGAAAACTGAATTTGCCTCAGATGCTACAGTATCTAGCTGAGCTGCTGAACAGTGGACTTTCATTTTCCTCCATTAAAATCCACGCCTCAGCCATTTCTGCAGAATTCAACACGGATCCACCCTTATTCTCTCACCCACTCTTAAGACAGTTCCTCAGAGGAGCTAAGAATATAAGACCACCAAGGAAACAACCAGTGCCAGCCTGGGATCTTAATTACATTCTAGAAAAATTAATCATTGCCTCCTTTTGAACCAGCTGCTTCAGCAGATTTGCAGTATTTGTCGTGGAAAACAGCTGTTCTTTTGGCCATTACCTCAGCTCGTAGGGTTTCGGAACTACAAGCTCTCATGGCTGTGCAGCCTTTTCTCATCTTCCATATCTTCCATCAGGACAGGGTTTCCCTTAGAACCAACCCGTCCTTTATGCCTAAAGTGGTATCTAGGGTAGCTTTAAATCAAGCCATACACTTACCTACCTTTTATTCCAATCCTCAAAACAAAGGGGAAAGGCTGTTACACTCCTTAGACATCCATAGGCAGCTACGTTACTATCTGGACAGAACAAAGTCTTTCAGGAAATCAGACCAACTTTTTGTGTCCTATGCTGTAGGAGCTCAAGGGAAACCTGTTACCAAACAGACTATTTCAAAATGGATAGGCCACTGCATACGTTTTTGTTATTCCTATCATGGAAAAGATGTCCGTTCAGGCATCAGATCGCACTCCACCAGGGCCACAGCTACCTCTACAGCCTTCCTTAGAGGAGTTCCTACCAAAGATATTTTGGAGGCAGCCACTTGGAGTTCTGTGCATACCTTCACAAAACAATACCACCTGCCTTTATATTCCAAAACTAGAGCAGGCTTTGCCACTGCTGTGTTGCAGGGCATTCTAGCTCACCCCAGTTCCACCTAGTGCCTACCACCCTGTGCGTAGCTTTGGGATTCTACCCATATGTGATTACTGCAGCTGTATGCACGATGAACATAGTACAGTTTTGTACCTACCATAAATGTAGATGTTCGAGTGCTAATACAGCTGCAGTACAGGTTTCCCTCCCTCCTTCCCCTCTTGGTAAAGTCCTAGGGTCTAACCCGTCTTCATACAACCTGATGGGGTTATCCTTCTATGGTATATTTGCTTACACCTACTGATTTTGGATTATATTGCATTGCATGTATATAAATATTATATATATATATATATATATTTTATATATATATATATATATATATATATATATATATTGCCTTCCTTCTGGGGGCACCTGACATCTGGGGCAAGAAAGACTGAAGAATATGGCGTCGGCTGTGTCTTATATACCCCGGCCGCTCTGACGTCAGGGAAGAAAGCGACAGCAACCGACGCCAGACCAAGACTTTGGAATTCGGCCGACCGAGGGACCGCCTGACGGCAGAGAACCCATTTGTGATTACTGCAGCTGTATTAGCACTCGAACATCTACATTTATGGTAGGTACAAAACTGTACTTTCCTCCTTTGAACTCTTTCACTGAAGAGCAGAGGATATGCTGTCTAGTAGCTAAAAGAAAAGCCTTCCTATATAATTTTTAAGTTCTCCCTTTCCACTGTCACATCCTATGTTTCCTTTCCCTTCATTTTCTTATGACGTAAAGCTATATAGATTTACTTCCCTTCTTCTCTGGTATTGAAATACTTGTGCTGGTTTTTAAAGTTTCTTAATTGAAACTTCAGAAATTCCTCAAATTGTTGAGGACTTTAGGATTGTTTTTCATTCATGAGAGTTCCATATGGCCAGCCTTAATATAACAACTAACGCTCTTTCTCTCTCCCTCCCTCTCTCTCTCACTCTCATTTTAAGAATTTACTTTGCAGACTTTAGCAAGTAACTTAGGGTAAAATCAGTCTTACACTTTGCTGCTTTCTGTATCCCTTAAATTAAGTTGTCCTTATCATTTCTTCTCCCACGATGGACGTTTTCTTAAATCAGCTTTCTTGACAAGCATATAAATTACAGCCTGTATGTAAGTAGTGTACTCTTGTCTAACTCATCCTTCCCCCTTTGCCCCAAATCAATGTATTATGCCATGCTGCACCACCATTCCTTACCACTGTATCTGGCACAATGTACATTACTAATCCTACCTTGCTTTGGTAGACTTCCTAATCTTTAAATATTGAGACAACTATATATATATATATATATATATATATATATATGTATATGTATATGTATATATATATATATATATATATATATATATATATATATATATATGGGTCCCCTTCACATGATCGACTTTTCACAAAATCGAAATTCATATGGCCGAGACCATATGATCGACTTTTGAAAAGCCGACCTTGGGGAACCGCTATCTCAGCACAGTGCGGAATAGGAAAATTTCCTCCTTCTGCACTGTAGTGCGATCTCGGAGTTGGTATATTTAAGTTACATGGTCAGCTTTCCGAAATTCGATCATATAGTCTTGGGCATATGAAAGTCGACTTTGTGAAAAGTGGACCATGTAAAGTAGACCCATATATATATATATATATATATATATATATATATATATATATACACACACACACACACACACACACACACACACACACACACACACACACACACCAGTCCAAAATTTTGATCACTAACATTGACACTTGGTGCTGTAAATGTTCTTTGTATTGATCACTGCTGCAGTAGCCTTAGCTATGTATGGGTTACATCCTGCCAAGGATATAACAGCTAGCCAGCTTCCAAAGATTAAGGGCACATTCCACATGCCCAAACAGGAAGGCAGCTTGAGTTGAGCTGACTAAAAGACAAGTTTGGGTGTGAAGCCCATCAGAGCTTTACTGCCACTGAATATTACGCTCTTCTGGGGCATTTGAGTCGATGGTCAGCTTTTGCCTTCCTTTGCTGGGCAGATAAATTTCCTTTGGGGAAACAAAACTTCTATTTTCTTAAATTTATTGTAGTTTTGTTTCTTTCTTAATTAGGAAAGTTATTTTAAAGCTAGGAGTGTTTGTTTTTATGGACTGTCTCAATACTGTAACGTTCTTTTGAACAGCATACTGTTTTTTGTCAGCTTAAAATAGTGTAAATGAAGTAAAAACATATCTTTCTGTGAAGAAATTGTGCTTTTTTCCATTGTGAGGCTGCCATAATGTTTTAATGTGCTTTTTACTGTGTTTTTCCTTAAAAAAGTAACTTTTGTGGACTAGTAGTTTTACTGGCATTTGCTGTTTGCCTTCCTTGGGTAAGAATCACCATTTTTGGCTTGACAGTAGAACAGATTACTGGTCCCATAATTGGTCATTCTTTTAGCCACAAGAAGGAAAAGAAAAAGTTATGCAAACAACCTTAGCCGCCATAGCAATCTAGCCATTTGCTTCAGTACAGACGTGTGACTCTGCTGTTGTCAGTTGTTGTACTTCAGACTGCTCATCTTTTAATCTGGATTCCATTGGTGTAGCACCTACAGCCACTGTGGACTGCTGTTAGCCATGCTGTCTGAGGCTGTTGGACTCCACTCAGTGGGCAAGGGAGAACCACCCTTCTTGGTCCTGGGAGAGGGAACAGTGTAGGCTTCCCTTTTGTGTCAGAATGCTGTGCCCATCCTAGAGGAAGCGGTGGCTGCCATTAGTAACACAGTGGTCCTGGGAGAGGGAACAGTGTAGGCTTCCCTTTTGTGTCAGAATGCTGTGCCCATCCTAGAGGAAGCGGTGGCTGCCATTAGTAACACAGTTGGCCCTATTTTTTTTTCTCAAAAAGAAACCAAAACCAAAGCATGTGTCTATACTTCTCCTCAAATTTCTTGGATAGGAGTAGTTTACTGTGTCTGGTTCAGGGTTTAATTCAGGCTATTGATCCTTCTTGTAAAGTAGTTTCTGGTAAAAGAAAGAAGAATTCCTCTTTTTGTGAAGAGATTCAAGATTCTGAATCTGAACTAGAAAATGCAGGGACAGATACAGGATTTTGTCCTCAGATTTCTGATTCAGACTCAGAGGAGACCTCAATATCTGATTCTCCCTGTGGAGGTTACGGTTTCTCTGAGACTGTTGTTAGAATGTCCCAATGTTTTCAGTTGGAGAACACTCAGGTTTCTCAGCTCCTCAGAAAATACTATGAGTTTTTACAGAAGGATTTTCCAGAACCTACGCCCATTCCTCTTGTCAAGGCTGCTTTAGAGGATGTGTGTATCACTGTCTGCATTTTTCCTGAGATTCAGCCAGCTGTCTTTAAAAAGGCAAATTGGATGTATAAAGTCCCTCAGTCTTTTAAATTTTTATACACTGTTCCCAATCCTGTCCCAGCAGCTATAGCCTTAGTTGACTCCACTGCTGCTAAGCACTTAGTTAATTCCAATCCTACTCTTTCTAAAAATAATTGGAAAATTATTGATAAGTATGAGGGAAAAGTAAATACTTCTGCAAATGTTATTTTCAGAATTTTGAATTGTTAGGTTCATATGTTAAAGTTTGTTTTGGCAAATTGTAAACACATGAGAGATGCTTTAGCTGCAGCTTCTTCTTGTGAAGAAAAATTTGCTTATATTTCTTCTACTGCACAGGTCACTACTCATTGTTTGCAGTCTGTGTATGACTCTGTTGATATTTCCTCCAGGGCTTTGGCCACTGGTACTGTTTTAAGGCGGTTTGCTTTGCTGCATTTTCAGAACCTTCCAGATGATGTAAAAAATGAGATTTTAAATTTTCTCTTGGATAGAAATTTAGTCTTTTCTCCCTCAACTGCAGAGGTGATCAAAAGGTGCAAGCTCATCCAGGGAATCTCTTAAGATTTTTCAGCCCTCCTTTTCCAAATTGTCCAAAGAACTCCAATTTTACCAAAAAAAAAAAACAGAATAAACAGTCTCAACAGAATTCAGGTAAACAGATATTTAATAAGAAGTGGCAAGGGGGTTTCAAAAAGAAGTCTCAAATTGTCCAAAACCAAGGACTGTCCAACAGGTTTGAATAATTCTTCAAGAGACCTTGTGAACCCACCTCCCACCACGGCCTCTTTTCTCTTTCAGAAAGTCAGAATCTCCATTTTTCTCTATGGCAATCTATTGTTTCAGACAAATGGGCTCTGAAAATCATTTGTCAGGGTTACAGGTGGCAGGGAGAGGAAATTCCTCCTTTCCACTGGGTAATTCCTCATCCTGCAGATCAGATCTTTTGTTTCCAATTTGTCTTTGTCAGTTGCTGTCCCAAGGAGCAATAGCACAAGTTTCTCCTTCTCGGATGGGGAAGGAGTTTTATTCAAGGATGTCCCAAGGTGCCAAAGAAAGAAAATGCTTGGGAGACCAATTCTGGATCTTTCTTTCCTAAACCTGTTTGTGATGGTGCCCAAATTAAAACGGATGCTCCTTTACAACCTGTTACCTCTTCTTCCTCTTTCAAGTTTCTCAGTAAAACTAGACTTAAAAGATATTTATCATTGCACATTCATTTAGACATAAGATGTTTCCTAAGGTTTTGTGTGTCTGGATTGCATTATCAGTTCTTTGCCTTACCCTTTGGACTATCCATTACATGAAGAGTATTCACAAAGTGTCTAGTTCCAGTTATACATCATTGCAGGTACAGGGTATCCACATTTTCCATATTTAGATGACTTTCTTATCTTTGTAGAATCTTTTTTCAAAATGGCTGGATTCTCTATTATGTTAGAGATCTATTGCATAAGCTGGGATTCCAAGAGAACATTCAAAAGTCTTTCTTGATTCCCTTACACACGAATGTGTTCCTTGGATGTCAACTAGACACATCAGTTCAAAGAGCTTTTCTTCAACAGGAAAAAAATAGATCATTATTTAGATCTGTTTCTAAGGTTTTCCACTTAGACTGCAGTCACTGTGAAGGAATACCTCAGGCTTTTGGGTCTCATGACATCTATGATTTTCATGATACCCATGGCAAGACTCCACATGAGAAAGGTACAGTGATATCTATAATCTCTTTGGTCCCTGCATCAATACCTTTTTTTTTAGATTCCATTGCTGGGGTTTGTCAGAAGAGAAATCTTTTGGTGGAGACAACAGATTTCCCTAAATCAAGGTCTCCCCTTCTCCCTCCCTGCTCCAAAGCAATCAGTAACCGTAGATACTTTGGACATTGCTTAGACAGCAGTTTCAGGAGGGATAAAAGTGCAGGGGGTGTGGGACACCAAGGTCAGATGCAAGCACAGAAATATCAAGGAGATGCTTGCCCTGATCAAAGCACTCCACTCTGTGAACCATCTTTGGTCCCCGGGACCTCTTCAAGTAGTTGTAGAAAATACTACAGTCATATGGTACATCGACAAGCAAGGGGGAGCCAGGTCATGCTTCCATTGCAGACTAGCCATGTTAGCTTAGAATATGGCTTCACAGCACAATCTCACTTTACAGGCATCCTACATTCTGGGAGAGAAAAACTGAGTGGCAAACAAGCTAATCAGAACCAGGACAGACTCTCATGAATGGAAACTAGATCAAGGGGTTTTCGAAGATTTGATCTGTCTTTGGGGATTTCCTCAAGTAAATGTCTTTGCCTCCTCTCTGAATAATCATCTGACAAAATTCTATTCTAGGACTCTATGCAAAAAGGCCTGGAAAATATATATATTTTCTTTTGGACAGGAATGTTCCTGTATTCCTTTCTACCCTTTCTACTAATAGCCTGGGTTCATAGGTGTTTACTAGGCTAATGGCCACAAGGGCCTTTTTAAGCCTAGCCATGTATCACAAATCTTTGACAAGTTCTGGTACCCTTGATAATTGTAAGCAGGGATCTAGGAGATGAACCATTTACAGGTTGCCTCTGTCCTTTAGAGACATAGGCGCCAAACCAGGGATGAATTTCCTGTTGCTCATCCAACTGTTTAAGTTGCACTGGAATTGGGTTAGTGAGGAACCCTGCTTCATATGGATGGGGAGCCTGTTCCAGAGTTAGGGTAGTCTTTGGGATACATACCTGTCTGTCCAGCAGGTTCTATTTATTTAACAGGCAAGGTTTAAGTCTTTACAATGAGTAATTCTGGTGCTGTTTGTTTTGTGGATATGCAGGTGGTCCATCAGAGTGGTGTCTGATAGTGCCATGTATGCCAGTCATAGATATACCCTCAGCAACCTGTAGGAGACAGAATACAGGGATAGGGCCTTGAGGAGGTCTACATAGGACATTTTACTTACACCCTATATTATTTTAGTGAGGAACCTCTGTGGATGTTCCAGTTGTTGGATATGGCTGGTTAGGTGCATACCAAAGGAGGTTTTGTACACAATGGATAGGTCTTATGAATGCTGAATACAGTGAAAGAATAACTTCCTTGTACCTAGATGTTGTACCTTTGTTTTAAGCTGTGCAACATAGAATGATTTTGTCACTACTGTAGACATGTGATGGTCAAAGATTAGACTACTGTCTGTGCGTGTCTTAAGTCCCTGACTACTGGGTCAACTCTAAGGAGTGTGTTGTCAATATGATAGTTAGCAGGGACGGACGACTTCACAAATTATACTATTATGCATTTCTTGGCATTTAATTTTAGTCCATAGCTCTGACATCAGTTTGTCTGAGTCAGCCCTTCCTGGAGAACATTTGTGTCAGTGTGGAATTCATTGACAGCTCCTAATTTGCAGTTATCTGGAAATTTAATCAACCATAGTCCACTGACATTGCCCTTAACTTCAGAGAAGTAAATTCCAAAAAAGGAGCGGTCAAAGGACCAATCCCTGAGGGACTGCACTTGTGACTGGCCTCTTTGGCAGAGTGGGGTATTGTGTCATATGCCTTGGCCAGGCCAGGGTAGGCAGTGTGAAACATTTTGCCCTCATCCATTGCTTTGGTGACCTTCTCAAAGAAGTCCACCAGGTTGAGTAGGCATGACCTGCCCTTGACAAAACCACTCTGGGTTAGGTCTAGTGACTGGAGGTTTACTATAACATTATTGATCATTTCCATTATAATTCTTTCCATGGCTTTGCATACAAGACTAGTGAGACTTATGGGTCTGTAGATGGCCCACCTTTGTGCAGAGGGATGACTGTGGCTGTTCTCCATTCATGAGGCATGAAGCCTGTTTGGATGCTACAGTTAAATAGCATTTCCAGAAGGCCTGATAGGTCATGTTTCATGTTATTTAGAAGGCATCCTGAGGATTCAAAGATGGCTGCCATTCTGTGAACACTGCTGAACTACATCTCTGCATATACCCTGAAGAAATCTAAACTTTAAATTGATACTAGGAACTTTTTAACACTAAATCTTCGACAGAACAACTACAACTTCATCTAATTTACCTTGCAGGAGGAAGAAAATCTGAAAATTAATACATTATTCAACAGGATTATAATAGATTAGCTGGCTCTGACAAGGAAAACAAACAAAGGCACCGTGTGCTCTCTACACTTTAAAAATCTGTACCGTATAAATAAATGATAAACAGGTCAAATTTCAAATGAAATATCAAATACATTAACTTTCACAGTAGATGGGATTAAATATTCTGTTTCTGCAAAATTAACATCAAGTAATGTACTGTTTTGTTAATTTTGGAAGATTAAAAGGTGTTATGCAGTACTGGTAAATATAGGGATTTTAGTACATCTTGCAACTTTAGAATATATAATATAACCTATATATTTTTACTCAGGGGTGATAGTTATGTATTACATTATTTGCATATTAGTTTATATGAGTAGAAGATAGCAATAGTCTATAATGTCTAAATAAGAAAAATGTTTATATAAAGGTATGTGTGTTTTCTTCTTTCTATAATAGAAGGAAAACTTGTCCATTTGTTCGCTTTGTACAGTAATGTTATATCTTTAATATGATTTTTTCTTTTCAATAACAGCTAAGATGTAGATAACAGTGGTGCTTGTATGGAGCGTTAAAGAGAACTTAAAGAAAGTTAATTTTACACTTATTGGTTGATATCCAAAAAGTGGATTAATAAAGATAGAAGATGGTGTTTTGTTGTTCTCTTAGCTACCCAGTTTGATAAACCAATCATCTGAAGTAGTTACTTCATTTTTATAATCTTGTGTGTGTGTGGTCTTAGCCCCTTTTTCGATTCCCTTTTGTGCTAGTTTAATTTTTTGGTGTAGTTAGTTAGTTTTTCTTTATTTACTCCCCCTCCCCTCTGCTAGAGAGAAGAGACACAAGGATAAGGAGGGACATAGATCCCATAAAAGGCGGGCTGAATCTCAACCCTCGGCTCCGCCAGCTAAAGCAGCTAAGTCTCCTTCGAGGGTCTCTGGATCCTCCTCCTCCTCGGCTCCGTTTGCCTAGTTTCTCGCCGGAGCCAGAGGAGGAAGATTGGTCTCCCTCGAGGTCGTCGAGGCGGCCCTCCCGGCCCGCCTTGACTACCTCTTCCAGGTCAACGAGAAGCATCTCCAAAGCGGATATGGATCAGATGATGCATCGGTTCTTGCAGACCAAAATGCAGATGGGGGTGCTCTTGCCTCCCCCCCTCTGGGGGGGAGTGCGGCCCCCATGTTTGCCTCGATCACTCCTTCTCCGACTCGTTTTCGGATCTCGGAGTCATCGGATCCGGGCCCCTTCGGACCCAGGGATTTGTCGGCGCCTATAGCACTGGTCTCTTCGACGCCGACTATGCCCTCGAGCTTGTCGGATCCGAGCTCTCGGGGCCGAGGGCTGAGCGTCGGATCCGAGGGAGTTGTGTCTTTGGAGCTGTTGGCTTCGGAGCGCACCTCTCTCTCGGCACCGACCGCATCGGCTCCGACCCCGATCCCTTCCTCGGAGCCGAGGAGATTGCTCTCAGAGGCTGGCGAGGGCGGTTCTCCTTCGTCTTTTGAGGTAGTGGAGAGGGTACTGTCGAGGTCCTCCAGATCCCCGGTTCGGGCTTCGGATCCACCCGTACCCCCACTGTATGAGGGTCTGTCTTCCATCATCCGACCATTGGGACAGCCTGCCCAAGCCCTCCAGCTAGTTCCCGCGGAGGAACAACAACCCGTGGACGAGCTCTCTTCAGATAGCCCCACCGAGGAGGTTCTTCGGAAACGTCGGTGTAAAAGGAGGCACCTGGACTCCCCCGAGTCCGTTACCACCGACACGGACTTAGATGATAGGGAGGGTTCCCCAAGGTCACCTCCCTTGATGAATCCGTGTTCCTGGAGGCATTTGAGGCAGACCCATCTACCTCCTGGGTGTCCCCTCCGGCCGACCCCCTGATGGACTTAATTACCACCAGGGCGTGGAAGGAACCCGACACCGTGGAGCCAATCCCTAGGCATCCCGGTAAAGTCCTAAGTCCCCCCACAGATAGTCATGGGCCAAAGGAACCCCTGTTGATGCCATGTTGGTGGCGGCGGCCACCAAGAAAGAACTTGCTCAGGAGAGTTCTTTGGTCCACCCGTCAGATAAAGAATCTCGAGCGTTGTACCGGATTGGGAAGCGGATGTTTGCTTCAGCGACCTTTTCCATAAGGGCGCTGAACTATATGGCACATACCATCAGGCTACAGCGAGACTTGATCAAGGAATATGCTGCAGCCCCCCCCGGAGTCCTTGTCGGTCGGAGACAAGAATGTGTTTGCAAAGCGAATGGCCACTCTGAAATCCATCTCTAATACGTCTATGCGGCTCCTCTCCCATGCTACGGAGGGAGCCGCTAGAGCTAGCGGAGCAGGGGTCGTCTTACGACTTCACGCCTGGCTCCGTCTTTGCGACTTCGCGGATCCCTTCAAGGTGTCCTTCGCGAATGCCCCCTTTGATGGTTCTGCTCTTTTCGGCAAGACCGTTCGCGATACGCTGGTCCAAAGCAAAAAGGACGGGAAGACGCTGTCTGCCGTCGGAGCCGCTTCTCTAGTCCCCAAAGATCCTTCTCCAAGAATCAGAGGGGACAAAAGAAGCTGTGGTTCCGCAAGTCTCAGCAATTCCATCCAGCTGCGGACCACTCGTCCTCTAGAGGCAGAGGAGGACAAGGTGGACGCTGGCCCAGAGGCAGAGGGGGGCCGTGTAATTTCGGGTCTAGAAAACCTTTCTCGGACAGACCCGCACAACAGCCCTGAGGGCTTGCCTGACTGTCCCTCTCTGGAGGCCGTCGGGGGGCGGTTGAAGAAGCACCTGTCAAACTGGGAGTCCCTTACAACGGATCGATGGGTGCTCCGTATCATATCCAGAGGTTATTCCATTCCATTCGTAAATCTTCCCCCCAAAACCAGATGCCTCCCCGATGTCCCATCCGATCAGAGGGAGGCAGCGGCTTCAGAAATTTTGAAGCTGCTAAGAAAAAGAGCTATCCAGCCCATCCCCCCAGATCAGTCCGGATTGGGTTATTACTCAAGGTTCTTTTTGGTGCCAAAGAAAACCGGGGACCTCAGACCCATCTTAGACCTTTCCGCTCTGAACTTGTTCCTACCCAAGGAAAAGTTCCGGATGGTCACTCTCCAATCAATTCTCCCCCTTCTGCGGGAGAACGACTGGATGTGCTCCATAGACCTCAAGGATGCGTACTACCACATCTTGATGGACAGACGATCCAGGAGGTTTCTCCGCTTCTGGCTCGGAGCCAGTCATTATCAATTCAGCGTTCTTCCATTCGGCCTCACCTCAGCCCCCAGAGTGTTCACCAAGGTCATGGCAGTGGTTGCAGCCCACCTGAGACTTCAGGGCATTCAGGTCTTCCCATACCTAGACGATTGGCTCCTTACCGCGACCAACAGGCATCAGCTCTGTGTGGCGAGAGATTACGCACTGACTCTAGCCCACAACCTAGGCATTTCAGTGATCCAGCAGAAGTCCTGCCTGTGCCCCACTCAAGCCCTGGAATTCATAGGGGCCAGGTTAGATACTCAAATCTCCCGAGCTACTCTAACGTCAGTCAGACTGAACAGCTTGTCATATCAGGTGTTAGCCCTTCTTCGGAGTCCTGCTCCTCCAGCGGAGTTAGTCCTGAGGGCACTGGAGTCTATGTCAGCAGCGATCGGCCTCTCCCTCCATGCCCGTCTGCGAATGCGAATATTACAATGGACCCTTCAAGTCCAATGGTCCCTCTCGTTCCACCCCTTAAACACGCCGATACCGCTGAGCAGAATTTGCAGGGACTCCCTACTTTGGTGGTTACATGCACAGGAACTCAGAGAAGGGAGGCCTTTTGTGATTCCCCCAGTCGAAGCCATGTTGACCATGGACGCTTCTCGCCTCGGGTGGGGGGGCATTGTTCAGGCAGATCCGTTCAAGGCACGTGGACTTCCCTAGAGACCGCATTGCATATCAGTGTCCTAGAGATGAGGGCGGTGCTTTTGGCGTTGCAAGCTCTCCACGACCTTCTTCCCCTGGGGACTACTGCGATCCAGACAGACAACATGTCAGTAGTCTGGTATATAAACAAACAGGGAGGAACCAGATCTTATCCCCTGTGTCGAGAGGCCATGAGAGTTCGGGAATGGGCGATCTCCACCAACCACTTTCTGGTTGCAACGCACATTCCGGGACGGTCCAACATATTAGCAGACAAGCTAAGTCGGGTGCTTCTCACTCCATACGAGTGGTCTCTGAATCCATCTGTTGTGAAGCAGATCTTCCACAAATGGGGTCGGCCTCGCTGCGATCTTTTTGCTTCTCCTTTAAACACAAAATGCAGCAAGTACTTCGCAATAATTCCCGCCAGAGGGGAGACCTCCCAGAGACGCTCTAGTCCATGCTTGGCCTCCCGGGCTCCTTTATGCTTATCCTCCCCTCCCATTCATGATGAAATTCATTCAGAAAGCCTGTCGGTTGGGGAGCAGAGTTATCCTCATAGCCCCATTCTGGCCTCGACAGATCTGGTTCCCTTTTCTGCGGTCTCAGTGTGGCTCCTCCATGGATTCTGGATCCCAGTCCAGACCTGATCTCGCTTCCCGCGGTTTGCCCGACCCCAAACCTGGTGAACCTCAAGCTTGCAGCTTGGCTGATCCAGTTCCAATAATGGCTAGGATTCCTGTTATCTCATCTCCCGTTAAGGCCATTCTGGTTGCGGCTCATAAGCCGTCTACCAGAAAACTTTACAACAGTAAATGGAAACGTTTTTCCATTTGGGCCAAAGACAAGGGCTTGCACCCATTTACTGTCCCTATTCCGACCATTCTGGACTTCCTCGCATTGATTTTTCGGCAGGGAGCAAGTGCTTCTACGGTTAAGGTGCAATTGGCGGCCATCTCCCATTTTCATGTGGGTGACGGCATAGGTTCCTTAGCATCTGCAAAGTCGTGCAAAACCTTCTTACGAGGCATCTTTCTTTTAAACCCACCTGTAAAGTCTGTGGTTCCCCCATGGGATCTCACTGTAGTCTTGCAAGCCTTGATGAGTCCACCTTTCGAACCTGCGGCTTCGGTTCCGTTGAAGTTCTTATCATGGAAAATGGCCTTCTTAGTGGCTATTACTTCGGCCAAAAGGGTTTCAGAACTGCAAGCTTTGTGTATGAATCCTCCTTACCTTATCTTTCACAAAGATAGAGTGTTCCTCAGGACTAACCCGTCTTTCTTGCCTAAGGTTGCTTCAGAAGCAAATATAAATCAATCAATAAATCTACCAGTGTTTTTTCCAAAATTTCAGAACAAAGAAAAATACAAGTTGCACAAATTGGATGTGCACAGACAGCTGCGTTTCTACTTGCACAGGACTAGAGAGTTTCGCAAGTTGGACCAGTTGTTTGTCTCTTATGTAAAATCAGCCATGGGAAAAGCCATTTCCAAAGTGACTGTAGCATATTGGATCTGTCAGTGTATTATTCAGGGGTACCTATCGTCTGGCAAGCCAGCCCCAGTTGGTATCCGTGCTCATTCTACAAGATCTGTAGCCACCTCAACAGCTTTTTGGTCTAGGGTTCCAGTGGACGACATATGTTCAGCAGCTACTTGGTCCTCTTCTCATACGTTCATTTCTCATTACAAACTAGATGTGATTTTGAGTAGGGCTTCTTTTGGCTCCGCGGTGCTTCGGAATATCCTTCCGTAAGGACCACCCAGGTTCATAAGGTAGCTGGGGACTCTGTCCCACAGGTTGCAGAGCAAATGAAGTAACTACTTCAGATAAAGAAGTTATGTACTCACCATAACATTCCATCTGAGTAGGTACTTCATTTGTCTGCAACCGACCCCCCCCCTGCCATCCCCCAAACCTTTTCGGATTTTCTGATCACCTTTAGAGTTGATTTTTGTGTTATCAGGTTGGTGAGGCAAAAAAAATGATCTGAGGTAATATGGTTGGTAGCAGGGGATTATGGGTAGGGGGAGGAGATAGGAGCTCGGAGCTTGGAGCTTGGAAAGCTGCCAGCTCGGATCCGATACCCACAGGTTGCAGACAAATGAAGTACCTACTCAGATGGAACGTTATGATGAGTACATAACTTCTTTTTATTGTTAAATGTTTACGCACCCTGTAATGACCAGCATCTATTCATAACATCATTGTATCCAATTTTGACACAATATGATAAGTACTATATAATTATTGGAGGAGACTGGAATTCCTATCAGAATCTGAAGTTGGATAGATCTTGTCCACAAAGAGCATTTAATAAACAAGTGGTATCAGTATTAAGTGATGTTAAGGAAGACTTTCAACTATACGATCCTATTCAGTATTTAAATACTGGAAATAATATAAATAATTATACTTTTTATTCCCTGTGTCATAAAATGGGGTCCAGAATAGATTTCTTTGTGATTTCAAGAATAATGGTTAACCTGGGACCCTTAGTTGTTACACATGCACGATACACGTCAGATCATTCAAAAATGTCATTAAGTTTTTCTAAAGATCCAATGGAGGTCCAGCGGCAAAGAGGTTTTAACTGGTCTCTTAACCCATATTTGTTGAATAAGCAGGAAATAGTGCAGGAAATTACAGGTCATCTTAAAGAATTATTAGATAGATTAAAGAAACAACAAAGTGTACCTGATATTGATTGGGCAACAGTTAAAGCACAAATAAGAGGGATCTTTATGCAAAAAGCTTCATACTATAAAAAAATACAAAATAGAGATATTCAAAAACTAGAGGCTAAAATTAAGACACTTGATCAAGAATTGATGCAAAACTTTAATACTCAAACAGAGGTGGAACTACTTAAATGTCAAAAAGATCTCTTCCTAATACAAAATTGTAATCTGACGTTTCAGGAATGTAGAATGTTAGTGAGGTATGCCAGTCATGTGCAAACACCATCAAGGGCATTAGCTAGGATAATTAATCAATCGAGAACAGCATTACAAATTTCGGAAATACATTTTAGAAACACAACTTATTTCAAAACTGAAGATATCATAAATGTCTTTGAGCAGATATATACTAATATATATGGTGAGCATAGTGACTTATCCCCCCATAGAACTAGCAAGGAATTTTTACAAACTATTAAATTTCCGAAAATAGAAGACAGTATTCAAAGTGATTTGATTAAACCAATATCAGAAGAAGAAGTGATATATACAATTCAATATATGAAATCGCACAAGTCACCAGGTCCGGACGGTATGATGGTGGAATTCTATAAGAAATTTGACAATATATTTGGCAAAATACTCTCACGTGTCTTTAATTATATAATTAAGAATAAAATTAATGATCCCCATCTTAATGCTTCAAAAACAATTTTTATATTCAAACCTAACTCTGATTCTCAAAACCCAGATAATTATAGACCAGTTTCATTAATAAATGTAGATATGAAAATTTTAACCTCTATTATAGCTAATAGATTAAAAAAGTAATGAATCGTATCGTGTCTAGTGAACAGGCTGGCTTTATGGCAAATAGACAAACTAGTGATAATGCACTTACACTACATACCTTAATAGCTTATGCTAAACAGAAGAACCTTAACATGTATGCGCTTATGATTGATGCGCAGAAATCTTTTGATAGGGTTGATATAAACTTTTTGTTTGAAATTTTACCATAATTTAATATATCTCCTGAGTTTGTTGAAATGTTAAAAATTCTATATAGTAATCCATATACCATACTCTATATAAACAACAATTCTTCTGAAAGAATACCAATCAGAAATGGAACACATCAGGGTTGTCCTCTGTCTCCTTTATTATTTAATATATATGTTGAACCTTTATTCCTATACATTAAACAGAATATATACCACAATGCCCCACTAGTTTACGGAACAAAAATATCAATGGCAGCGTTTACAGATGATCTGAGTATTTATTGTACAACTCCAATTTCAGACACTAAAAAGATCCTAAAAGCAGTAGAGAACTTTTCAGAAGTTTCCAACTATAAAATGAATCTAAAAAAAACTAGCATTTTCCCATTGAGAGCTCCCAAACCCTTTTCACTGTTGCCTCTGGTGGGACAAATAATGTGTAAAGATAGCATTAAATACTTGGGTATTGGCTTACCTACGGATTATAAGGATTTTTATGTTACTAATATTAAAACAGTTTGGGATAAAATAGTATCTGATTTGGGGAGATGGAGGAATTTACGACTACCAGTATTATCAAAAGTATCAATTATCAAAATGAATGTACTACCACGATTATTATATATTTTCAGATCTGCTCAGGTAGTAATTTCAAAAACATTTTTTAAACGAATTCACAAAGAATTAGCTAAATTTATGTGGGAGCCAAAGAAAACAAGGATTTCATATAAAAAATTAATGACCCCAAAACATAGAGGTGGATTGGAGTTACCAAATTTTGAAACTTACTATCTTATAGTAAACTCAAACAGGCTTCTTAGAATTGCTAATTATAACATAACTAGCACTAAATGGATACCTACCTGGGTAGTTCTGAACTATAAATATATTTTACATTTAAATTTTAATCCTAAAGCCATACCCTTTTTACCAAAAGAAACTTTGAAACTGTATGGGATAATGGATCACATTAAATTATATGTAACGTCTTTACAAACCTTATTTCAGTCATTAGATCTTGCTCAATATATGATGGCTTATCAACCCTTTCATAGAAACCCTAACCTGAGACCAAATAAAAAACTAATTGATCTTAAAGAATTCCCATTAATAATCCATCTAACTTTAATAGATATTTATACACTTCTCAAACTCTTGGCTAATCAGATAAGACAAGAATTAAATTTACCCAAAAATTATCTCGTTATTGTAAGACAAATTAGGGAGCTTTCTATAAATTACTTTAAAAATTTTAAACCCCGAGAAGAGAATATAATTAAATGTTCAAATTTGTGGCAAGCCCTCCAACAAGATATTAAATTTATAACAACAGCAAATAATCTAATAAAGGAGTTTAAATTCCAAGATAAAATTCTTGTGTCAAAATATTGGAAAGAGAAAATGCCAGAGATAGCAGACAGTCATATGATAAAAGTAATTGATTTGACTACAAAAATCTATTTCTCTTCAAAAACTGATGTATACCCAGTTGATGATATGGAATAATGCATATTATACACGCCTTAGCCTGCATAAATTTAATTCCAAAAATTCTCCAGTTTGTCCATACTGCAAAGATCAATCTGCTGATCTTCTTCAGATGTTCTGGAGTTGCAAATGCATATACAGACTTTGGAACACACTAAAGATACAACTTCAAAAGATGGGTTACCAAAGTACAACATTGTCATGGAAATTTATGATTTTGCATATTCCTCCAAAAGAACTTCCTAAATCTCAATGTATTGTATTAATCAATATCTTTTTATTAATGAAGCTATACATAGCTACTAATTGGTTAGACCCATCTAAAACATCATGGAATAATTTTAGAGTACTAGCAATAAGGCATATACTAGCTGACAAATTACTTTTGAACCAACATAATAAAAATATTAACAATCCAAAAGTATGGGAACAAGTATTTAATATTATATTAGCGTAACATCTCATATTTGAATTTAACAAGAATTATTTTTACACCTTTAAAAAACTCTGTAACACTAACTATTTATTACTTCAGTTGATCTTAACCATTTGTATATTTTTGGTGTATAACTCAATGTGTTACTTGGAAGCATTTATGTAAATATTGTATATATGTTTTGTGTTTTTGTTAATTACTTTAGTTGGTAGTTTCTTTTTAATTTTTTTTTGTTTTGTTTTAATTTTGTATGGCATATAAGAAAATAATAAAAATTATTACTGAAAAAAAAAGAAGGCATCCTGGGATATTGTCTGGACCTATTGATACAGTGTTCCTTTAGAGAGAGCATTAAGGACCTGTTCCCTAGTGATAGAAGGAGGAGTTATATTTCATGAGGGAAGGTTGGAGGGGGGGGTAAAGTTGGAGTTGAAATTATCGGTCATTAGGTTTGCTATATCTTCTGGTTCAGTATATATGACTCCATTTACAATGAGCTCTGCACAAAATTGTGTATTGCCTTTGAGGTTGCAGACATAGCTAAATAATGTCTTGTGGTTCTCCTTAGCCTGGGAGACCAAATTTATCTCAAATTTGGCTTTAGTAGACTTTATTTGTCCTCTGAGTTGTTTGTTTAGTTTGATGAGAGTGCTTTTATCCTGCTGGTTGCTGCATCTCCTAATTGTTACCATGATCTTCTTCCTTCTGTTATACAGCCTATTGATTTTGTGATTCCACCACGGTGGGTTGTTTTTTGAGTTAGTTATGTACTTCTTCCTGGTGGGTATAGCTGCCTCTGTGCAGCTATTAACATGCTTGTTTAGGGTTTCTGTGAACACATCCGCAGAGGCAGCAATGTTCCCAGGGTTTATGGGGGATTTAAATTTTGCCAGATTATCACTTAATAGCAGGAAGTTAGCTTTAGAATAGTTCCTAAATATTCCAGGTTTAGCTGGGGGGGGTCCAGGATTTATTCTTCTTTCAAAGGAGACCATTTTGTAGTCTGACCTTACCAGGGAAGACATTACAGTAGGGTACTTCTTAAGTTTCAGTGGGACTCCCCCACAATCATTGTGGTAACTTCCTTCTGGCCCAGGCAACTGTGGTTCTCCCTTTTTTGGAAATGGCCAGGGGCAATTACCACAAGCTTCCTCAAAGAATGAATCTACTCACACAAGAACAGTGGTGTTTGATACACCTCAACATCAACCATCTTCACTTGACTGCCTGAATCATAGGGTCTTAATTCTATTTAGGCACCTGTTTTCTGAGGACAAGCAGCAGGTACTAATGGAGGCAAGAAAGGTTGCTACTGGAAAAATCACATATTGGCAAAGGAAAAGGCTTTTTAGTTGGTACCAACAAAATAATCAGCACCCATTCAGAGCTAGTTGTTCACTGGTTTTACAATATTTGTGTGATTTACTATCCTGTGGACCTTCTTCCTCCTCTAACAAGGTTCATTTATTGACCATTTTGGTATGTCTGTCCATGGGATCCTCCTCTTTCAATGCTGGCTCATGTCAAAAAGTTCTTGAAAGGGGTTTTGCATTAGAGGTCTCCAAGTAAAGTGGTGGCCCCTCCTTAGGATCTTTTTTTAACTCCTTTATTGAACTATCATTAGTGACATAAGTAGACTTACATATATATAGAATTAGTGAAGCATGTAAACAAATTCACATTGACAAACTTTGTAAATCTTATATGTTTCTGTATATCCTGTAATCTAAGCAACATCACACACATTATTCAATTTCTCCTTTCTCTTAAACCTCATTCCTCCTCCAAAACATTTTTCTGCATGTATTGATCCTACAATTTCCATTTTTTATATGATTGACTCCTACCGTTTTCTAAAGATCCCACTCCTTGTTCTTTTATTTCTCTTACAATATGTACCACTTCAAATATGGTTGGTTTAGATTTTGATTTCCATTTTTTTAGTAATTGCTTTTTGCCACCAGAATTAAACTTAACAAAGGCCGTACTATGTGTAGGTAATTCAGATCCTGTATTCCAGCTCAAAAAATCTTTTCTTTAGTTACACTCCTGTGCTCACCCACTGTTCCAGACAGAGTACTCTCTGCCAACTCATTACAGTCTCAGAACATATGTTCCCAATTACTTTTTTCTTGACCATCGCATCTCCAACATTTGCCATCTAACTGAGTTAAAAAATCTTTGGTGTCTGTCTGGGATATAAAAGTAACTATGCAAACACTTTCAGGCAAAATGCTAAATCTTCTAGATTTTGTTACATTTTTGGGAAGCTGTACATCTGTTCTCCCATTGTTTCTTTGTGAATTGCATGTCTAATCTCTGTTTCCCATCTTTTCTGACCTCTTCTGATAGATTCCTATAGTTATAGTGGATTATTTTATTTCCTGTACTAATTATCGCTCTTTTAACAGCAGCTTCTGTTCTAGATTCAATTAAAAACTCAACCAGTGCAGGTCTTTCATTTAAGATTCCCCTCTCCCTTTCTTTATAGTCTGATATCAGTCTCTGATAGGGAAGGCAATTACTAGCCTGCATTCCAACTGTCTTCTTGACCTCTTCCCATTCTGTTACATTTCCTTCTCTAATTGTGTTCCTAGTACCTTGGCTCCTTTGCTAGTTTCCTCCAGTAAATTGCAGACCCCTCTTGTCTGTTCTCTGTACCCCTGATTGCAGTCATCCCTATCAGCAGAATCTCCTTTCTCCATTTCCATGTTAGCTTTGTTCTTAGTGTACCTTCTGCTACTTCATGAATATAATATTATGTATGACTGTTATTCTTCTTAAGAATCTTCATCCAAAATCCCATTCTTTCTTTATTTCTTGAATTACTCTCCTGCTTCATCATTCTTTTCCACTTTGAATTGTAGCTTTCTGCTTGTGTTATGTGTAAAAGCCTTAGCTGTGTAGCTCTAAAATATCCCTTCAAATTAGGTAATCCTAAATATCTTTGTTTTGTTGGGAGGACCAATTTATCCCACTTGACTCTTGACCCTGCCCCCAAAACATCATTGAACTCTTTATTACCCACTGGGCACAACTCCTCCTCTGGTTAATAAAAATATGCCTTACCTGTGTATAAAATGAAAGGGACTAAAAACATTTTCACTGCTTATATTTTCTTATCCATATCCATATCCTTATGCAAGAGCTTTTAGTTTCTCAGTTTTTATATTATCTTTTGTGAAGCCTCTTCCTACATCCTTGGCTACCATAACCAAATCTTTTATAATCCATGCTCCTAAATGCTTCATTTTATCAAGCCCCATAAGTATGGGTATTGCTGAATCAGTTAATGTGTGGGTACGTCATTTATGGCTATATATTTTGTTTTATCTTCATTAATTTTATATCCCCCAAAAAATGGAACTGCCTCAGAATATTCCACCACATTAAGATGTCCTCTTCTGGTTCCATGAAGTACAAAATAATATCATCTGCAAATAAGCCAACTTTTCTTGGATACCATACCAATTTTATCCTTGAATTTCTGAGTCCCTAATTTTCTTTTAGTAGCTCTGAATATAAGGCGTATAACAAAGGGGAATGAGGACACTATTTCTTAAATTCCTCTGTTTTTATCAGGTAGGTGGGGAAGTGCCAGTGTCTCATCTTTACTTCATTACCCAGAATGTTCATCTTAGTAATTTGGCACATGATCTTTAATAGTTATTGGATCCTGTGAAATATAATTTCTGTGAAGTGTAACCAAGTTATTGTACCTTAGGGAATAGTATGTAAATTCTCTCCAAGTTCTTGCTACCGGATTCACTTCTTTCATACCAAATACTTTCATAAATTTCTTCATAAATTTACTCTTTTTTGTAATATTCTCCTTCCCAAGCCCCAAGATACATCCTCATTTTTTTGCAAATCAAATTATAGTCCCCACCTATAAGTAATAGGGTCTGTATTAGATCAGCGAACACTTAAAAAAGCGAACGCTGATTGATCGACCTTATGTAAGCGAAAGCTTACAATCTCGAACTGTCAGATCAGCAATTTTTTTCCTAGGGAAAAAATTGCTGATCCAAAACACATACACACAACACAAGCACACCAAACAAACAGAAATCCACACACATGCACCTAAAATCTGACACCTAACCCTACACTAAACTATGCACACACCACTAACTATCCACTTACCTTAACCCTAACCCTAAGGTCCGTCACTATTGCACACTCACCTCACCCGCTCCCTAACCCTAACTCACCTAAACCCGCCCTAACCCTCACGTCCACACAATCGCACACATACCTAACCCGAGCCCTAACTCACCTAACCCACCCTAACACTCACATCCACACAATCGCACACTTACTTGAATCTGACCCGTAACTTTCCACCACAGCACTGAAAATACCGAAGCAACAGAAACGGACAACCAAATTCTTTCCCTAGGAAAAAATTTGGGTTTCTGTTGCTTTGATATTTTGAACATTTGCTTAAATAAGGTTGACCAATCAGCATGCACTTGTTTAAGCATTTGCTGATCTAATATAGACCCTGAGTAATATTCCCTGCTGAAAGCCAGTTATTTCTCCATAGTTTTTATTCTCCAAAAATAGCTGTTTTAGATGGAATCTAAATACGTCACAGATAAAAAGTTCCAGGCACACACAGCTCCAGAGAAATCCAGTTATAGTAAAATGGTGAATGCATTAGCACGGCATGTAGCTGAGAATGGGACAAACCATACTTTTAAATTCTTTGTGCTGGAAACTATAAATACAAGTATTAGAGGTGGAGATATAAACTCTATCACAGAAGGTAACAAGCAAAAATGGATTCTTTTCTTCAGGGCAGACAAATATCCTGGTTTGAACACTAAAGTTTCAGTGAAAACTTTTTTGAAAACAAGACCTTTAAAACATTAAAACATTAATTTATTTTAAATGCAGTGCTCTAAGCTGTATATCTTTAAGTACTAATGAGACAATGATGCATTTGAACTGTGATTGGTTTATTACTTGTATTTAAACTGTCTGTTATTTGTATTTTTGTAGTCTGATGAAGCAGTTATTTTATAAACTGTGAAAGCGCTTACTGTTAGTGTTTTATATTTTATTTGAGCAATCTGTTATTATATTGCCATTACCATTTTATTGGATTTCTCTGGAGCTGTGTGTACCTGGAACTTTTTATCTGTGAAGAATTACTTGTGTTTTTCCAGTCACTTCATTCTGTTTTTGGAGTTTTCTCTGCTGGAATCTAAATACATGCCAGTTTAATCCTTATCCCTTCCCAGTAGCCCCTTGCTACTACAACAAATCTGCCACTGTTATCTTTTGTTTCTTCTTCTTTTATCACTACTGGAGCCCAGCTAGCAATTAGTATAAGTACTCTTCTTTTCCTTTGTCGCTGATATTCTCCAGAGTACCCATCCTAAAATCTTTTCTTTATCAAATTCACATGCTTAGTTCTTTCCAAATGTGTCTCCTTTAGCATTGCTGTTTGCACTTTGAATTTCTTAATATAATTAATTATTCTTTTCTTTTTGTCTGTGAGACCATTCACATTTCAAGAAGATAATATGGAAAGTGCCACCATTATGGTAATAAGTTATTATTATTATTCACACCTATTATATATGGCAGCTTTTTTAAATGTCTAATTCCAGCTTTTGTGATACATGCACCCATTAATGTTTGGAAGGTTAATCCTTTATACAGCTTTTTTTTATCAACATTGGAACCTATGTCACATTTACAAGATTTTTTTGTTTTAATAAAAACCCTTAAAAAACAAACACACCCCCAGATTACCCCCATAGTCTATTAATTTGATATAAACACACACAACTATGTACATCTTCATATAATAAAGTTTAATAGGAACATTTCTGTCAAACAGACAGCTGCTAACCCAGGCACTAGTTAACCTGAAACTGAGGTTATCTATGCTAAGACAAATGTTACTGCCTGTGCTTCTACTTAAACTAATTGGTGTCTGTTCTTTTTTATCTTTATTCCCTGTCCCTGTGTGAAAATAACTTCCATCCTTTTAGAAATCATTATCTCTTCGCCTTGAAGAAACTAGTGTTCTCTTTTTTATTGCCCTATTAGCAGCTTGCCTCCATGGAAAATTAAGAGAAAAAAGAAAAAATGTAGTCCTCTGCTGCTGCCTGAAAGACAAGCTAAAATATTTTTTGCTAAAGGAAAAAAAATGTCATTGTCTTCAGTGTTCACATATTTACTTGTTTCCACTTAACAATTTTGTAAATGTGTTATTAGATTAAGCCAAGGCTCTTAATCAAGACACTCGCCTATGCAAAAGTAAGAGAAAACATATCAGCGCTACATATATTGTGATCTGTGTAGCTTTGCACTCCATCTCCCACCTCAACAACTCAAGATTACAGCCTATTAACTTACACATGCTTTCATCTAGCTTTTGTTCAGTTTTTGCACTGTAATGCCTGCATTTACTAATACCAAAAAGAAGAAAGAGAAGAAAAAAAAGGCATCTGTGTACTTTATCACCTACAAGAACAACTAAAATATTTCACTGTAAAGTATGCAATTTATACTATGAAACATTTCATAGAATTACTGTTAAAAACAGAAATTCTTACTTAGTTACCCTTTACCTTCTCTTCCCCTTACAGTCCTTCTAAACATTAATGACATGAAGTGAGGCAAATGCTTTTCAGTTCTTCACAAGTTTAACAAAGTCAATAGAAGTCCACTGTTTCCAGTTATTTTTATACAGCCATATTTCACAAATTTGATTGTTGCTTTGCAGTCTCACATTTATTTACTAATTTCTGTGTTGCCGGTCTTCTTCCTGTTAATCTCCATCTCCCAACTCAAGATACTGGTTCATTTCCAAGGGACTCCCAATTCTTCTTGTCAATTCCAGTGCTTTTCTCTGTCTCTCAAGTATTTTCATTTGGTACACTGGAAAAGGTTTCACTAGTAAAGTCTCTCTGTGTGTTTTATTATCAGAAGAATGAGAAACAGAGTCCCATTAGACTTGAAAGCTCACTTTTTGTAGGGCAGTCTTTTGCATTTCCTTCTTCACCTGTTCTGCGTGATGCTGGCTGGATACAGTATCTTGAATTTCTGTGTGCCATGCCCATCTTGATCTAGTGAAATTCCAGTGGCTTGATTTTTAAGTAGCCATTCTAATGTCCTCTTTACTAATTCTTTCAACTAAGCTTTCAGTTTCAGCTTTTTATATCTTTGGTAGATTCACTTTTAAAATGTTTCTACTTCTTGTCATAAAACAGTTTCATCCTTTCCCTGTGTGCGTGTTATCATAATTGTTTCTGTTAATGTCTAATATAGAATCATAACAGCTTCTCATAATCTCTACTATACCCTCAAAAGTCCCTTTCCATTACATTTGTAACTGGGTTCCTTAATTTTAAGTATTAGTATCTCTACCTTCTGCTGTTTTCATTTTTGCAGTAATGGCTTATGAGCTGTGTGTAACAATATTAACTAATGTCAAAATGTTTCTTCACCTGGTTATTGGCTGTCTGCAGCTATTTTTCTTCTTCTTTGTCCTCTGTTATATGCCTTCATTGTCTTTGTAATTTTCTAATCCAGTTCAGAAACTCTCAGTGTTTTCTATCTCCTCTGCTTCTAGAACTCTCTCATCTTTATCTTGACTAAATTTTGAAATTCTGCATTAATCTTGTTCCCATTCTTTTCCATCTCTTCCTTTTATATATAACCTTTCCAATGTTGCCTGGAACCTGTCTTCCACTCGATCCATATATTGGTTCTTTTTCAGTAAATGTTTGAGAAAACACCACTGACTGTCAGTAGTTGTATTACCTTGCTATATGAGGTGTATTGTTATCAAGGCATGTTCTGTAAAACCTTTTTAATTTGTATCTAATCTGGCTCAATTACTGGATTTTACCAGAATGTAAGTATATTAAAGCTTTCCCACTGTCGCTTTATATCCTACATACAAAAAAAAAAAAATCGTATAACTCCTTAGATTCATTTCTTCCTTCATTATCCTTCTGCTTCTAGGGCCCTTGATACATCTTTTCTTTAGCAGACCAGGGACAAGTCTCTTTACAAATGTAGTACACCCTGACAATAGCTTATTATCACTCTGAACAACCTTTAACTCCACTGTGTTGGTCTTTGGCAAGATATATAAACAGACTAATATTATTCTTTTTCCCTGCCATTATCCTCTCACTGTCACTCATTGCCCTTTCCTTCTCTGTTTTTATGGTTGACAATTTCTCCAGAAGGATCAGGACAGTCTTCTTCCTCACTCTTCCTAGTTCTGAGCCATCTTGAAAGCCTTTTTTAATTCTGGCCCTATATTCATTATTATCAAGATGCATTTCTTCTAACATTATTACATGACCTGTACATTTCTTAGATAAGCTAACACTTTTTTACATACATGTGAGACTATTAACATTCCATGATAAGATCTCACAAAATTCTTCACTTCAACTTTTAAAACAAAAAACACACACTGGAGCCAGAATAAGTTGAGCGCTTTCGCCCCGTTTAGTACAGAACTTCAGAACAATAAAATAAATTATATACATCATTTCCTTTTATACAGTTATTCTCCTGACATCATTTCTTACATTACTAATCCTTAAAAGGACATACACATTTAACATATAATTACTCAAAACATCACTTTCTGCCACACTTTTCAATAATAATAAACTATAAAACAATCCCTAAAGCTTATACAGGAATCTTCTGTTATGTAACCATACATATATTATAAAAAACTTGAACTATACTAGCCAATATTATTTCTTAGTCAAAAGTTAACATAGTTTAAATAACTTTTGACAGAAATCTTGTCATTGATGCCCGGTGCTATATCAGCTCTTAAAAAAATTTGCCATTTAAATTCTATTTCTTCTAAAAAATTATTAAAGGATCCCACAAATTTATCTGTATTCACCTTTTCTACTACAAAAAAGTAAACTTTCTAAAATTTTCACAGTTTACAGAATGTTTGGCTAAAGCATTACTCATATCCTTTTTCTTTATAGCCAAAATGTACTCTCTAACTCTGTATTTTAACTTTCTAATGGTCTTACCTATATAGAAATATTCACAATTTGAACACGCTGCAAGGTATACCAATTCTTCACTTTGACAGTCATACCTATCTTTAGCTATTAAAGTATACTTCAGATGTTTGAAATGATGGCTGTGCACCCCCATCATAAATCTACACTGACTACAGTTTGTACAAGGAAATGTTCCTAGATGGGTAATAACTCTATCTTGACCTTCATTCTTATGCTCCCCTTCCAAAATTTCTTTTAAATTT
Source organism: Protopterus annectens (assembly GCF_019279795.1). NCBI lineage: Eukaryota > Metazoa > Chordata > Ceratodontiformes > Protopteridae > Protopterus > Protopterus annectens. The sequence goes on from NC_056725.1 coordinate 1,226,350,340, forward strand.
CTTGTCTTTTTATTAAATAAATTTGGTTTAGTTCCAATAATTCTAGTCAATTCCTCATTGCCTAAAATAATCTTCCAATTTTCCTGAATCAACTTTTTAATATTTGGCCCATCAGTACTCCTAGGCACCGGAAATGCATATTTTAACCCCTCATTCTCACCCAGACTTTGGTCAGAATTCTTCTTCTGAAATCCTGTTCTCAGAATGGGTGAAAATCTATGTTCCCTATTATTTTTAACATATTGTATAACTTCATCAAGGGTTTCACTAGGATATCCTCTATCAGTAAACAACTGTTTAAGTATGTCCAGTTCTACTGTAAATTGATGGTCATCACTGACCATTATACTAAGTCTAATCACTTGCCCTTTGAATACATTGATTTTCATATATTTGACACGGTAACTATCAAAGTGCAAGTAATTGTTAGTAAACGTTTTCTTTCTATAGATGTTGTTGCTTCCAAATACTTTGTTACCAACATCCATTTTAACTTCAATGTCCAAAAATTGGACTTCTGTACCTTTGTTACCTATAGTAAACATAAGCCAAGACACTGATTAATTTGCTGGAAAAACCCATCTAACTGTTTACCACTACCAGCCCAGACAAAAAAACAGGTCATCAATATAACGCCTGTAATATCTAACATACTTAAATAAATCCATCTTCTCCAAAAATGTAACTTCCCACCAACAGATAACTAAATTAGCAAAAACAGATGCTACGTGTGCCCCCATTGCTACGCCACTTGTTTGCTGGTAAACTTCTTTACCAAACATGAAAAAGTTGTTATGTAATACTATTTCCATTAGCTAACAAGTGACAAAAATATCCTGTTTAAACTTCACTTTATCCAAATAAAGCCTCATAAACTCTATTCCTTCATTTTTATATATTACAATATACAATGAACATACATCCAATGTACACAGAAATGTTTCATCTCCTTGGAACTTAAAGAGTCGAAGCTTATCCTGAAACATCCATGAATCTTTTAGGAACCATTTACTATTTTGTACAATATAATTAAGTGTTCCATCTAAATACATGGAAATTTTTGAAGTTTTACTGAAGGGGGCAGAAAAGATAGGCCTGAATGGGGGATGCTTTTCATTTTTGTGTATTTTAGGGATGCCAAATAGCGTCCCTAATTGAGGCTGTTCAACACACAAAAACTCAAATAACTCTATTGAAATGTATTGCTGGTATAATAAATCCAGTAAAATAATATCAAATTCTTGAAACTTTTTCCTCACAAAATCCTTGGACACCTTAAGATATTTGTCTCCATCTGCCAGCATCGCCTTAATACTTCCATAGTAATCCTTGTTATTCATAATAACAAGTCCTTGTCTGCTTTCATATGTCTTATATTTCCATAGGAAACAAGCTGTTTCAAAGCCATAGTTTCTTCTTTGGTCAAATTTTCTCTATTCCCCACTTGTTTTTTACTATCCTGTAAACTGTAAATATCATTCTCACAAATAGTAGAAAAAGTGCTCAAAGTGTTAATTAATGGGGGATTAACATTCATTTTCTTTCTTAAATACCCAGTGTCTTGAGTGGATAAACCAGCAAACAGGTATTTCAGATTTAATTATCTTGCATAAAGTTTAAAATCTAAAATAGTGTCAGTAAGTCTTGCTTTTTTTTGTAGGCAAAAAGGAAAAATCTTTTAAGCACCTTCATTTCAACATCACTAAACGTTTTGTCACTTAATTAAATATCTCTTGTGTGAAGGCTAACGCCCTCTGTTTTTGCCTTTTTTCTTGCCTCCAGTTACAAATGCTTCTTGGTTCTGAGGAAGGCTGCTGGTTCCATTGGTCTGGGTGATAAAAGGAACATTTTCCTCACTTTCTACACTAGAGGTACTAGTTAACTGGTCCTTATAATTATTATTGGCTTGTGGGATATTCCTACTTCCTGTATCCGAAAAAGAATCAAGCCTGTATAATTAACCCGGCTTCTGAAATTCACTTCTTCCATTTTTAAAATTCAAATTATTGTGATTATTTCTTTTTTTGTTAACCAAAAACGCTTGTTTTTGTTGATATGCTTGTAAGTCTCTTAATATTTTTTTCTTTTTCTTATTAACAATATTGTCAATTAATTTGTTGACTTTATTACCTAAATTATCAAACAAATATTGGTAGGAATGTACCATTGGATGTTCTCTTATTACATTATCAAGTCTGACAATGTCATTTTTCAAACAATCCATCTGTTCTTGATTCCGTTGTATAAGCAATTTTAAAACCTGTAAAACCACATTATTATATAACTCTTTTAACCTGTTGAACAAATTACTATAAAACTTGACTGCATTGGGAAATGCATACACTCTTAGGCCCAAAGGCACAATTGAAAGATTAATACATTTATTTAAATACTGATTTTGTCCTCCCCGCGGTTGAGTGGCTTTTGAAAGACATGCGTAGAATAGGCGTGCCTTCGTTGAAGGTTGGGCGTCGAGCTGGCACCTCGGCACCATAAAAATCTACTGCCAATCATTAGTGGACCGGAGTTCTGCTGTGGTGACCCCTAACCTGGAAAAGCCAAAAGAAGAAGAACATTTAAATACTGATTTTCATAAGTCAAAGTTTTAAACCTAAGCATTTTTTTCTTCAGCTGGAGAAACTGATTTTTAAAGTCCAGTGCTTCTCTCCGTACCTGCCATGAGTCCACAGTTAAATTGCTGTTGGTTAAATCCTGAAACGGATCCACCAAATTATTCTCTAAAAAGTCAGTAATCGGCTTGCTGTTATCAAAAACAGCATCATCTACTATTGTCCCTTCGTTAGATGAAGAGCGACTACCATTGTTGCCATTCCGAGTGTGCAAAGACCCACTTCCATTACCTCTCATCCTCTCTAGCAGGTTTTGCACCTTGGAAACAATTTCCTGTAAGGTCACAGTAAATGTATTGACCTCATCTGGCATTGAATACACGCTGATATCGCAGTCTATGGTGTTTTGAGTAGTCATAATAACTACTTGCTACTTAAAAACACTGTTAAATACAGAGACTGCACACTTCATAAGAATGAAGATAAACTGCTTAAAAGAAGGTAATGTGGTAGGCAATAGTATGCTGTCAATCCTTTTACCAAAAAAACTGAAGTACCAGCTCCAAAATGAGCTCTTTTAAGGAGACAGACTTAAAACTACGCTACCACTAGTTCACAGTAAGGGCCAGTAAACTGCTGTCAATCCTTTTACCGAATCATCCACCAGGGACAATTACCAGCTCTAAAAAGAACTGTTGTAAGGAGACAGTCTTACATTTACTTACTTCAAGGCAGTAACAAGGAACTCCACTTTATATCAATGTATTTGTAGTAAATTCCACTTAGCTGTTCAGTAATGAACTAAAAAGATGTAAAGGAACTACAGAGATTCCAGTATACAAAACACCAGCCACCAGTGCATAAAAAATGCACTAAAAACTCACAAAATTCTTCACTTCAACTTTTAAAACGAAAACCACACACTGGAGCCAGAATAAGTTGAGCACTTTCGTCCCGTTTATTACAGAACTTCTTCAGAACAATAAAATAAATTATATACATCATTTCCTTTTATATCATTATTCTCCTGACATCATTTCCTGCATTACTAATCCTTAAAAGGACATACACATTTAACATATAATTACTCAAAACATCACTTTGTCACACTTTTCAATAATAATAAACTATAAAACAATCCCTAAAGCTTATACAGGAATCTTCTGTTATGTAACCATACATATATTATAAAAAACTTGAACTATACTAGCCAATATTATTTCTTAGTCAAAAGTTAATATAGTTTAAGTAACTTTTGACAGAAATCTTGTCATTGATGCCCAATGCTATATCAGCTCTTAAAAAAAATTGCCATTTAAGTTCTATTTTTTCTAAAAAATTATTAAAAGGATCCCACAAATTTATCTGTAGTCACCTTTTCTACTACAAAAAAGTAAACTTTCTAAAATGTTCACAGTTTACAGAATGTTTGGCTAAATCATTACTCGTATCCTTTTTCTTTATAGCCAAAATGTGCTCTCTAACTCTGTATTTTAACTTTCTAATGGTCTTACCTATATAGAAATATTCACAATTTGAACACGCTGCAAGGTATACCAATCCTTCACTTTGTCAGTCATACCTATCTTTAGCTATTAAAGTATACTTCAGATGTTTGAAATGATGGCTCTGCACCCCCATCATAAATCTACACTGACTACAGTTTGTACAAGGAAATGTTCCTAGATGGGTAATAACTTTATCTTGACCTTCATTCTTATGTCCCCCTTCCAATTTTTTTTTTAATTTCTTGTCTTTTTATTAATAAAATTTGGTTTAGTTCAAATAATTCTAGTCAATTCCTCATTGCCCAAAATAATCTTCCAATTTTCCTGAATCAACTTTTTAGTATTTGGCCCATCAGTACTCCTAGGCACCGGAAATGCATATTTTAACCCCTCATTCTCACCCAGACTTTGGCCAGAATTCTTCTTCTGAAATCCTGTTCTCAGAATGGGTGAAAATCTATGTACCCTATTATTTTTAACATATTGTATAACTTCATCAAGGGTTTCACTAGGATATCCTCTATCCATAAACAACTGTTTAAGTATGTCCAGTTCTACTGTAAATTGATGGTCATCACTGACCATTCTACTAAGTCTAATCACTTGCCCTTTGAATACATTGATTTTCATATATTTGGGATGGTAACTATCAAAGTGCAAGTAATTGTTAGTAAAAGTTTTCTTTCTATAGATGTTGCTTCCAAGTACTTTGTTACCAATATCCATTTTAACTTCACCGTCCAAAAATTGGACTTCTGTACCTTTGTTACCTATATTAAACTTAAGCCAAGACACTGATTGATTAATTTGCTGGAAAAACTCATCTAACTGTTTACCACTACCAGCCCAGACAAAAAACAGGTCATCAGTATAATGCCTGTAATATGTAACATACTTAAATAAATCCATCTTCTCCAAAAATGTAACTTCCCACCAACACATAACTAAATTAGCAAAAATAGGCACTACATGTGCCCCCATTGCTACACCACTTGTTTGCTGGTAAACTTCTTTACCAAACATGAAAAAGTTGTTATGTAATACTATTTCCATTAGCTGACAAGTGACAAAAATGTCCTGTTTAAACTTCACTTTATCCAAATAAAGTCTCATAAACTCTATTCCTTCATTTTGATCTATTACAGTGTACAATGAACATACATCCAATGTACACAGAAACGTTTCATCTCCTTGGAACTTAGAGTCGAAGCTCATCCAGAAACATCCATGAATCTTTTAGGAACCATGTACTATTTTGTACAATAGGATTAAACTGTTAACATCTAGCCTAATATGTATTAAAATCGGTTGTATGTTCTATATTTTGTTCTCTCATGTACTGCATTCTATTGTACTGTGGAGCTTTTCTCCCCAGGCCTCCACTGAAAATGGACCTGTGTCTAGTTGGACTTTCCCGGTAAACAAATATAAATAAAATAAAATAAATACATGGAAATTTTTGACGTTTTACTGAAGGGGCAGAGACGATAGGCCTGAATGGGGGATGCTTTTCATTTTTGTATATTTTAGGGATGCCAAATAGCATCCCTAATTGAGGCTGTTCAACACACAAAAACTCAAATAAGTATATCGGAATGTATTGCTGGTATAATAAATCCAGTAAAATAATATCTAATTCTTGAAACTTTTTCCTTAACAAAATCCTTGGACACCTTAAGATATTTGTCTCCATCTGCCAGCATTGCCTTAATACTTCCATAGTAATCCTTGTTATTCATAATAACAAGTCCTTGTCTGCTTTCATATGTCTTATATTTCCATAGGAAACAAGCTGTTTCAAAGCCATAGTTTCTTCTTTGGTCAAATTTTTTCTATACCCCACTTGTTTTTTACTATCCTGTAAACTGTAAATATCATTCTCACAAATAGTCGAAAAAGTGCTCAAAGTGTTAATTAATGGGGGATTAACATTCCTTTTCTTTCTTAAATACCCAGTGTCTCACTGTCACTCATTGCCCCTTTCCTTCTCTGTTTTTATGGTCGCCAATTTCTCCAGAAGGATCAGGACAGTCTTCTTCCTCACTCTTCCTAGTTCTGAGCCATCTTGAAAGCCTTTTTTAGTTATGGCCCTTTATTCATTATTATCAAGATGCATTTCTTCTAACATTATTACACGAGCTGTACATTTCTTAGATAAGCTAACACTTTTTTACATACATGTGAGACTATTAACATTCCATGATAAGATGTTTACAATACCCATACTAACCTTTAAAGCTGCAGTTTCCCCACAAAAAAATGAGAATCATATTTCTCATATCTTATCTGTTTGCATATACTTTGTTCATCCCTCTTACATATAAACATGTGTGTATACATGCATACATTTCAGGCAATAACTAATGCCCTTTCAGTCTGCCAATATACCAAAACAATCATCCTCATAATAACTGTGCAAGTTATTCTTAAAAATATGCAAACTAATGCTTACTTTAATATAATTTGATAGTCTATTCCAGGCACTGCTTTTCTATCAGAGAGCCAATTAGTACATATCTCATTCCTATATAATTTCCTGTACAGGTTGTTCGAAGCTTCTCTATTACCCTCTGATAATCCCAAGCATTCCCAGAGGTAACTGTGTCTAAGTGTTCTGTATACCTGAATATGGTCTCCTTCAAATATCTATTTGAGACACTGTAGAAGTTCAGATATATGTTAATCTTTATAATAACTTCAACTTTCACATCTACTATGTACTCTTTCCAATTTAATCCTTATAGTTAGCTATATAACTGTCATTAGTTGATAAAACTGAAAGCTGGATCTACCCACAGTCTCATGTCCTTAAATGAATCCACAATTTCAATCACCGAGTGCATTGTATTAAAGATTCATCCTTCAGTGCAAGACTCCCAAATCTCATATGCTTAGCTTTTTGTTGCATTTATTGGCATATTATTTTCCTGTGCCCATCTGGCCAATTTAGTCAGGTGTTTTTGCAGACATCCTCTGTCTATAGCAGATACAGTTGGGTTTCACTTTTGTAGTCATCTACATACATTAACATGTCAGTATTCTTCTCTTTCTCTTTCTCACACACAGACTTTTTTTTACCAATAGGCACTCATTACTATTTTTCACATTGCTGAGCAAAGACCTATGTACAATGTCTTCTCAACCCATATACCTGCATTCACTTGATTTAACTATATATATATATATATATATATATATATATATATATATATATATATATATACATATATATATATATCTATATATATCTATATATATATATATATATATATATATAGTCCATTCCATTTACATCTTGTTTTGACCCTGGCAGCATCTACTCCACTAGAGTACGTAGTTACTATGACACCCCCCCCCTTTTGTATTTTCCATAGTTCAGTAGAATTAAATCACCTACTATTTGAAAACGTTCTCATACATTTTATCACAACCCCTTTTGATCATACCTTGTTAGTTTATGGTGTACAAAAAAGAAAGGGAAGCATAACTTAACCTAGTAGTGGATACTTAATGGTTAAAACAGAAGCCTTCACTTTCTTACAGGTGCTTTACCCTTTCTGCACCAGCTATGTGACTTCATATTTTCTGATGCAAATTCTGTACTTCTCCAGGATGTGTAATATTATAGCAATAACCCACGCCTGGGTGTGGGTAATGCTGGATTTACCCACGGTTGGTGTGGTTTGGTCACGAGGGCGAAGCCAGATTGGCCAAACAAAGCAGACTGCTGACTAGTCACGATTGGATCGGTCCAGGGTCCTCTCCTGTTTGGCATCTAGTTCTCAGAAGTGCAGGCCAACAAGGAGGGACTCTGGTTGACCAAGTCCACAGACAACTGCAAGCTGGGAGCCATTATAAACTCCCCAAGTGATGTAGACATCCTACAGAAAGGCCTCACTGAGACCAATGGCTGGTGTCAAAACTATGGCTTTAAGCTTAATGCCAAAAAATGTGTTGTCATCCCCTTTGGGAAAAACTCAGTTCCCACTGATTACCACATCGATGGGAGCACACTGAAGGTGTTGTAAGAGATCTGGGGACACAGGTTTACAGCAACCTCTCCTTTGACAACCACATTGCCACTTTTGTCAGAAAGTCCTTCTATGTGGCACATCTCATTACCAAGGGTTTTTTTGCATGTAGGAAGAAAGAGGTTATCATCTGTCTCTACTCTTCCCTCAGTAGGCCAATCATCGAGTATAGACATGTACCTCACTAGACACATGCAACATCTGGAAAGGCCACAAAAAGAACCTCATGAAGAGGATCCTAGGTCTTAAACACATGTCCTACATGGACAGACTCAAAAAACTCCAGCTATTTTCTGTCTCATATCATCTATTAAGAGGCGATCTCTGCTTGTCTTACAAAGCCATGTCTGACCCAGCGCTGTTACAAATGCTACATCTAAACAAATCCCAGTCCCTCCGCACCACATGCTCCAGAGACCTCAGCCTCATTACCACAATCAACAGAACATGCTGGAGGGACAGGTTCATAACCCAGAGACTGCCCATGCTCTGGAATAGACTTCCCATACATGTCAAGCAGAGCACCTCACTGGCCCTCTTCAAGAGAAATCTTGATGAGTGGATGGGAAATAGAAAGTTCACCCTGCGGATCACTCCAGTGGCTCTACTTGATAGAAGCACTGGGAACTAACGTCAGGTGGCACAATGCCAGGGCACTTCTATGGGCTAGGCTTGTAAAAGCTCCAGGGCCACTTGCCTAGTACACACCTGTGAACCTTTAAGGAGCATATCTGTTCATTTACTTTTACTGACCTGCATAAATTCCACACATTTCTCTCTTCATCTTCTCATGGATAACTATGAATCTGAAGTTCTGTCGTCTTTACTTATCCTCTAAGTCTACTAGTTTAGTCTTAGTTATTCTTGCGCTTCCTCTTCATCTTTGACAATTTCCTTTATGTCCTTCTTTGCTTTTTGTACTAAAATAATTTTATCTGATTGTTTATCTAATGTCTCCTCTTTCTCTGTCTTCCTGCTATTAAATTTAATGTCTTCATCCAGTGTGCCACTAATCCTGAACACTTTTAAATGCATTTGTGTTATTTTCTTTTCCAGACAGATGAAAGCCATGCTTTTTATTAATAGCTCATTCTGTCCCTTGATTCCATTGTCAGACATGTAGTCTTTCTTTGCTAGTTTTCCATCAACTGACTGTTATTTCTTCTTAATGTTTAATTTGTTTCCTAACTGAAATCACTGTTGGAAGTATTCTTAACCATTAGATTATCCCTGCTGACATTAGGCCAGGTTACCATAGGTTTACATTTCCAGGTTCTTATGTCCGAAGTGTGACCTCAGCTTGCAAGTATAGGGTATATAGGTGATGTACGAGTGTAGTTTCTCAGAATATTTTCCCTCCAGCTCAAACACAGGTTGTGTATCTTTTGGACTGAATGTCATTTGGTTGTTGGTACCATTGTTTTGAATTATCTGACAAGTGCCCCATTGGGAAAACTTCCTTATGTCTTGTTTTTAAATTGTCTTGCCTTATTGGCATTAGATGTCAGTTAGGAAGGGTAAGTGCTATTGGAGTAGGAAAATCCCACTCAAAGACTTGCATATCCAGTGTCTTTTTTTGCTTAAGAGCAGAACATGACTACAAGACTTGTTCCATTTGCCAATCTTTTGTACCTAAGACTTTGCGAACCCATTTGTCCTTGCTCAACACTTTTTTTTGGATACCGAACATCTTACACACTTGGCCCACTTCAAGATGGCAGATTCTGCTTCCCCAGACAAACTTCCTCCCCTTAAGAAAAAGCATACAAGGCTTAGGCTGGAGCCTCATTTGACTTTTTCTGATTCTGACATAACCCCTGAGGTTTCAGAACTCCACCTTAGATGCCCTCTGTTGAGACCTCGCTGAAAGCCAATATGATGTCAGAGGACCTTACGTCTGAGGAATCCATAGAAAAGGTGAACTGAGAATTATCATCTTGGAGGGTTCAGATGGTATCCTTCAGATACTAGTTAGGAAAGAGGACCCAGTTAAACTAATAGAGGTAAGTTAGAGATCTGAACCACTGAGCTTTGTTCAGGAGGATGTCATGCCAAAAAAAAAAAAAAAAGAAATGGTAAAAAACTAAGCATGTAACTTGCCTTCCTTCCTTCAAAAGAAACGCAAAAAAAAAAGAAAAGAACAGGCATCCGAGGTCCAAAACTGATGACGAGGCTTCTTCTAAGCCAGTCGCCGGTTCTCAGTGAGGCGCTTTCGCAGCCCCTGATGCCTGCTACTTTAGAGCCGCAGGCAGCTTCTGACTCCCACGTGGAGCTGACTAGGCTGCTGGAAACTCAAGGTATTGGAACCTCGGAAACTATTCCCTCAGATGGGTCCGGAGCCGCTGAGCAGGCATCGGCTTCTGAGGGTGTTTTCAGGCCTACACAGTTATATGTTAAAACTACTTCAGCTTCAAAGGCACCTCTGAAGACTAAGAAACAAGTACAACAGCCCCATGGACAGGCCTCCATGCCTAAAAAACAGATGCTCAAAATGGCCAAAGACCTTATTACTTTGATGAGGGATTCCCATCCCCCTCCTGATAAGAGACCTAGGCAAGAGACAGAATATGAATCTTCAGATCAGGTTTCCATTTCTTCTGATTCCTCTTCTGATCAGGAATACTCTCTTCCTCCCTATGAGGATTCTGATGCTGAAGAATCTATCCCTTCAGCCTCTCCTCCTGAGGATTATTCTTTTGGGGAAACTCTGCATACCATGAGGGAGCATTTCCACTGCGAGAGCCAAGATTATTCAGAATCTAAGAAAAGGCTCAGAGACTTCCTTTTACTACCTCAGCACAGCCCCCTTGCTATTCCACCTGTGTTAGACAGTGTAGATTATGTATTTTCAGAGTCCAGTCTGACTCCTGACTCTTTACCTCTAGCTCCTGTTAAGCCAGACAGATACTACAGGGTTCCTGATTCACATAAATTTCTTTTTAAGAACCCTGCTGCTGACCCAGAAACTATCTCTCAGGGTCCCAAAGGGGTCAAGGCTTCCATTGCAAAAAAACCTACCCCCTCTGACAGGGATTCTAGGGCACTAGACAGATGGGGAAAAAGATTTACACTTCTGCTACCTTGGCTATAAGGGCTTTAAATTGTCAGTTTCATATGCTTAAATATCAGCAATATATTGTCACTGCTTAAACAGAAAATGTTGATAAATTCTGAATGTGCAGAAAACAAAGAAATGCAGGATTTATTGCATGCAGCTGAACAAGTGGGAAAGTATACTTTGCAATGTGGTTTTGATTCTCTGGAGGCCTCCTGCAGGGCCGCTGTTACGGGTTCTGTCATTATGAGGCATGCTTGGTTAAAGGAACAGAATCTGCCTGATCATGTTAAAGCAAAATTATTAGATGCTCCATTACAGCATGATACCTTGTTTGGTGTTAAAGCAGAAGAGGTGTTGAAGAAAATGGAGGACAAAGCTAAATCTATGCAAACAGTCAAGGATTTCTTACAGGTACAGCCTCCAAGATTTAGCAGGCACTGGCCTGCAAAGAATTGGTCCTTTCCAGTGTCAGACAAGCCACAAAGAGGCAGATACAGACGCCCTAGAGGCAGATCCCAGCCCCAAGGCTCATACAGGTCTAAACAATGGGGTACTTCTACCTCCAAAAGCGGAGAAGACAAATCACAGCCATACAGGAAACAGTTCCAATGACTTCCCCCTGCCTGTGCGAAGCACTTATCTTCTGGCAGCACCTTTAGGGGGAAAACTAGCACTTTTTTCTCAAAATTGGCATGTAATAACCCAGGACAAATGGGTCTTGGATGTAGTGTCACAAGGCTACAGGTTTCACTTTCACACCCTGCCAAGGGCAAACGGTTTACCAGACCTGCCAAAAAATCAATGGGCAGAGGCACAAAAGCAAGTGTCATCCCTCATGGACATGAGGACCATTCAGCAAGTACCACAGCAAGAGCAGGGACAAGGATTTTACTCAAGACTGTTCTTGGTGCCCAGAAAGGACAAAGCCTGGAGACCAATACTGGACCTATCTATTCTAAACACATAACTGGATATTCCAAGATTCAAAATGTTGACTCTGCAGCAGCTTCTGCCCATGCTGGGCAAGAAGGCTTGGCTTGTGACTTTAGACCTAAAAGAGGCATACCTGCATGTCCCAATCAGACAATCATGCAGAAGATACCTCAGATTCATAGCTGGCTCAATGCACTTCCAATTCTCTGCACTGCCCTTTGGCTTATCTACTGCGCCCAGGGTCTTCACAAAATGCTTGGCTCCAGTAATAGCATTTTGCAGACGAAGAGGAATACAAATATATCCTTACTTGCATGACTGCCTTATTCAAGCAGAGAACAAGAACATTCTACTACAGCTTCTGGCGTTTGTAAAAAGATTACTAACATGCCTAGGGTACACAGTAAATGAAAAGAAATCAAAACTAGTACCCTCTCAAGAGATAATATTCCTGGGTGCAAGCTTAAATACAACTGCCCAGATGGCTTATCTCACGCCAGACAAACAAAGGCAACTGACTACTTATTTCAAAATGTTGGCAACAAAGACCCAGTTATCTGCAAGAAAAATTCTGCAGGCTTTGGGCTTCATGGCATCCTGCATTCTGCTAATTCCATATGCAAGACTGCATATGAGGAAACTTCGATGGTATCTAAAAAGTGTTTGGACTCAACATTGCCACAGCCTGGAAACATTAATTACCCTCATTCCCTGCCTGCAACAGGAGTTTTGATGGTGGGCAAAGGCCTGCCACCACAACAAGGGGCAGCCATTCACTTTACCCACAGCCAGGCAGATATTAACAACAGATGCATCAGATTATGCCTGGGGGGCCCACATGGCAGGAAGATGTATTCAGGGCACATGGTCCGCAAGCCAAATGCATCTACATAACCAAAAAGAGATGCTAGCTGTTCAGAATGCCCTGACAGCCTTCAAGGATCTACTTCATCTGGGACAACTACTGATAAAGACGGACAATACTACATTCATGTGGTACATAAACAAGCAGGGAGGCACTCATTCCTACCCCCTATGCAGTCTAGCCATGACTTTGTGGGACACAGCATTGACTTACCAAGTACATCTGCAGGCACAATTCCTGCCAGGAAAGATAAATACTCTGGCAGACGAACTAAGCAGAAACCTCATGGATCCCCACGAGTGGAAATTGGATCCGCAAGTCTTCAGCATGATAACAAGGAATTGGGGATACCTGGACATAGATCTATTTGCCTCCCCTCACAACTGCCAGCTACAGAGATTCTGCACAAGGACTTATCACAAGCAAGCATGGAAAGTGGATGCTCTATCTTTCAGCTGGAAAAACTTAACAGTATGTGCCTTTCCTCCACTGCCTCTCCTCCCCCAAGGTACTCCTAAAAGTCAGACAAGAGAAGCCAAAAATGATACTGATTGCCCCAGACTAGCCCCGCCAGCACTGGTATCCAGTCCGAAGGAATTTGTCTCAATACCCAGTCTGGACATTACCTCAAATTCCTTACTTACTGTCCCAACACAACAATCAGATCCTGCACAGCCAACTCAAGACCTTAAATCTGGCAGCATGGTGGATAATGTAGTCATTCAAAACACACCTTTTTCTAAAGCGGTGATGGATGTTATTTTGGAGGCCAGGAGGCATAGTACCAGAAAATCTTATGCTGAAAAATGGAAGAGATTCTTTGCTTGGAACCAGGCACAAGGGATTGACATGTCTGTACCAAATATTCCTCAGATTTTGCAATATTTAACTGAGATGCTGGACAAAGGCGTATCCTTTTCATCGATTAAGATTCATGCCTCTGCCATTTCAGCTCATTACAATACAGAGCCACCTATTTTTTCTCATCCTTTGTTAAGGCAGTACCTCAGAGGAGCCAAAAACTTAAGGCCTCCAAGAAGATCACCAATACCTGCATGGGACCTCAATTATGTCTTGGAAAAACTCACCCTGCCTCCTTTCGAGCCAGCCGCTACAGTTGATATGAAATTTTTATCATGGAAAACAGCTCTGCTCCTAGCAATAACCTCTGCAAGATGAGTCTCAGAGCTACAGGCACTCATGGCTGTGGAACCTTTTATCATTTTCCATCCAGATAGGGTTTCTCTGAGGACAAACCCGACATTTATGCCTAAGGTAGTGTCTAGTGTGGCTCTTAACCAAACTATTCATTTGCCTACCTTTTACCCAAACCCACAGAATAAGTCTTGGAGTATATTGGAGCTCGCCTGGACACAGTCAAATCAGTTGGCCTTTCTACTACAAAACAGAGTACATACCTTGAGAGGGCATGTCAGTCTGATTCTGTCACACCTTTCTCCTCTAGCAAAATTGGTTCTTCAAGCTTTGGGATCTATGGCTGCTGTGATTACCCTGCTACCTACTGCTTGTCTTCACATGTGAATTCTCCAGTGGACTCTAGCAGTACAATGGTCGATTCTTCAACATTTGAACCATCCTATAAAACTTTTTCGGGTCTGAAGGGACTCCCTACCTTGGTGGATTTAGTCCAACAAAGCTTGTCAGGGACGTCCCTTTATCTTTCCTCCCCCAAAGGCCACAGTGACCACTAACATCTCCCAACTGGGATGGGGATGGAGCCTTTCTTGGGACAGACTGTTCAAGGTGCATGGTCCCCAGAAGAGATCAATTTATATATAAACATCTTAGAGATGAGACTGGTTCTTTTAGTGTTGTAGGCCTTTCAGAACTCTCTTCCTGTAGGGGCAGTTACTATTCAGTTGGACAATATGACAGTGGTATGGTACATCAGCAAACAGGGGTGAACCAAGTCGTATCCCTTTTTCTGAGAAGCAATGAGAGTCTGGTAGTGGGCGATCTCCTCCAACTGCTTTCTTATAGCAATGCACATATCGGGGAAATCCTACATTCTAGCCGACAAGCTCAGCAGAACTATTCCAATGCCTCACAAGTGGTCTCTCAACCTTACAGTGGAGGAAAGGATCTTTCACCAATAGGGTCAACCTTGCTGCGATCTCTTTACCTCTCCCCTCAACAACATATGCAGTAGGTTTCTTACTCTAATTCCTCCTCAGGGGGAGTCACCGAGAGATGCTCTAGTCCACATTTGGCCCTCCAGTCTCCTGTACTCTTACCCTCCCTTACTTCTAATCCTCAATGTTTTTCAGAAAGCACTCTGGTTGAAGAGCAAGTTTATCCTCATTGCTCCCTTTTGGACTCGGCAAGTTTGGTTCCCCTTCCTGTGGTCTCACCTTGTATGTCCCCCTTGGACACTGGATCCCAATCCAGATCTGGTATCTTATCCCTCAGGGATGACTCACCCAGACATTCCAGGCCTCAAGTTGATCACATACAGTCCAGACATTCTTCACCAGTTTGCCAAATTTTATTTTCATCCCAGAAACCTTTGATGAGGAAGATATACAAGAGTAAATAGAAATAACATATTGTATTTCCTATGTTTACTCTTTAAGAGGTGTATTTTTGACAAGACCTCCAAAAGCTCACTCTACTAGATCTATGGTTACATCATCTGCTTTCTGGGCCAGAGCTTCTACTGATAACATTTGTGCTGCGGCCACTTGGTACAATGCTCATACTTTTATTGCTCATTACAAGTTGGATATCTTCTCCAAAAACAGTGCTGGCTTTAGCTCTGTGGTACTCCGGAACATCCTTCCATGAGGGTCACTCAGGGTTATCATATCTGGGAACTCTCCTGTTCATTGAGGAATGAATGAAAATGACATCAGATACAAAATTTATATACTTACCATAACTATGCATGTGCATTGTTCATTTTCATTCTTCCTCAACTTTCTACCCTATTCCCCCTCTCCTTTTACTTTATGACTGACCTGATAACATTTTTGGAGCCACTGTTCCTGTTTGAGCCCCTGTTCTGTTACTTTTCTTTTTATAAGTTATATTTTAGATTGGTATGTAGTGACAGCAAACTCAATTTGAGGTAGTACAGCAGTAAGGAGCATTATGGGTAAGGGGAAGGAGCTTGAGAGTCAGATCCAACACTCTGGAAGAAAAGTAGCTGAGTCGACTCTGAGGTTGGATCTGAGACCCATTCATTGAGGAAGAATGAAAATGAGCAACACTGATGCATAGTTAAGGTGAGTGCATAACTTTTATTTTCTGTAGTCCTTTCTTGGTGGCCCAGGTATAGAACTCTGAGGACTTGCCCAACTTTTCCCACCCTTTGAAAACAGTCAGTGGTCATCTCTCCCTACATCTTCCAGCATGGAAGGCCATCACATGGGACAGTTGGATCAAAGAAATGATATCCAGAGACTGCACAATACTGTTTCTGCCCCTACCCATCCCTGTTTTCTGCGTCTTCCAGATGTCCCACTCTGTCAAAAGGAAGGACCAAAAAAGAGTTGGCAAGCATCTTAGGGAACCACAAAGCATCAGAGCTTATTCCATATTTTTCATCTCCGAAAAAGGCGAAGGACCTCAAACCACTGCTGGATTTCATTCTAAATTTATATGCAAGGAAAAACTCATTCTGGTTGGTCACAGTGCAGTCCATCCTTTTGTGCTTGCAAAATGAGACTGGATGTGCTACTTAGATCTTCAAGATGCCTATGTACATGTAAAGATAACCAAGGCATCCAGGAATTACTTTGCTGAGCCAACCATTACCAGCCCTTTGTTTTACCATTCATTCTCACCACAGCCCCATTGTATTTACCAGTTGTATGGTGGCATTGGCAGCCTTGTAAACCCACCAACGACCAGCAAAAACGATAGTGAACACACAGTAATGAAGATATAATTATTTATTTGTAATTTCTCCAAATCCAGACCGGTTTCGGCTATTCAGCCTTTATCAATGGATACAAAAAATTTTTTAAATGAAATAAAGCAGCCTGCATTTATACTACTCTCTAATTACCTGGAAGCAGTGGTACAGCACTACCTAGTGGATGGTGTATCAAAATGCATATGCCATCTTAGTTACAAAGCATATGACCAGTGACATTAAATGCCTGAAATATAAATGTTAAATCATATTTACAAAGATAAAAATCAAAGCTTTAGAAAAGAGCCATCATGTGAGCATACACATTAAATGGTGATAAACCAATAACCTAGTCTATAGTTATTTATATGTACATACCTAGGTATTCAGAAACAGAAAATGGTACATCTATATACAACTGGTATATGTATTTTTTAGTGTGATGACCACATGTTGATAAGAACTAAAATAAAAAATGAAAAAGTAATGATCATATAATATATTACAAAATATTGTCAAAAAAATGGTAGCCTCATTGTCAGCTATACTATTGTTTATAATGATTTGAAATAATCTTCTTGTGGAAAGTACAAATTCATCATTGTAATCATACAATACTCAGTGTTTCAAGCCATCATAACAGATACGAATACCAATCGGTGCATATACATGTTTATATCCTAAGAAATTTTTTTGCCCATACTTTGTTGAGTATAATGTGAATAGTGGTAGGCCCAACCACCAATGAGTTGTTCGTACTAATTTTTGATCTGTATGAGTATTTGATATTGTAACCATAATTATGAAATCATCCAGTATTATATGAAACTCACAGATGGTCATTCAGACCTGGGGGAAATAAACATCCAAGGTTGGTGATCCAATATTGTTCCTTATGGTTTAGAATGGTGTGCCAACCTTGCTGGTTGTATCTCCCTGAATTTTATCAATGATCATGAACATAAACTGAGCATTGGGATGCTGTATCGTATGTCTGTACAGAGCATTTGTTTCTTTTTTATTCCTCATGTCACTACGATGTTCTGTCATCCTTATTCTGAGAGATCTAGAAGTTTGACCAACATAGAAGGCTTTACATTGGCAGGTAGCTAAGTAGATAATCCATGTACTGCTACAATTTCCAAACACCCTTGTTTTAAATACACGATTGGTGTTGGCACTGGTGAATTCTTTTAGTGTACTGACTTGTAGGCAGGAGCAGCAGTGACCACATGGAAAAGTACCAATTAATTTATCTCCACTGATAGTGGTCTGATGATATACAGCTCCTCCCCCTTCTCTGTTTTTGTAATGTGAAAACAGCCCTCCCAAATTCTTGCCTCGTCTGTATGACATCTGACACTGAGGGCCTAATATTGTCCTTAGACTGCCATTAGCCAAAATAATTTTCCAGTTGGAATTCAGTATATCCCTGACAATTGGTTGGTTCCTGCCATATGTGGTAACAAATCTCAAGATAGATTCCTGATGAGCATGCCCTGATTTTTTATATTGTAACAATGTCCTTTTATCTATGGTTTGGCTCCATGAGCTAGCTTGATATATGTCCATGTCTCTATATCCTCTGTTCTGAAATCTGTGGTATAAATCTAGTCTGGCATGTTCAAATTCCTCATGAGATGAACAAATGCGTCTAATACGCATACATTGAGACTTAGGGATGTTGCGGATGGTGTGGTTCGGGTGCATACTGGAAGCATGTAACAAAGTATTGTATTGAGGGTATTTTCTGAATGTTTTAGTACTTAGAGTGTCATCTTTGTCACGGTAAACAGTAACATCCAAAAAGTCGATAGTACTAATGTTACTTGTAACCGTAAACTCAATACCCCAAATATTACCATTCAGGTAATCCATGAATTCCTTTAAATATATTTCATCCGTCTTCCACACCATCCAGCAATCATCCAAGTATCATCGCCAGATATCGATTTCCACCATATAAATATTATGTGATCTGTCATATATCATACATTCTCCAAAATAGGCCATGAATAAATCCGCATAAATGGGTGCAAAGGAAGCTCCCATTGCTGTCCCTTGTAACTGCCAAAAGCATTCTCCATGGAAATAGAAGACATTTTTGTTTAATACATGTTCCACCATGCAGACAAGTAAGGTATTAAAGCCCGGAGGATATAAGTTTGTTCTCTCAAGCCAGTATTGCAGGGATTGTAGTCCCGCCCAGTGTGGAATGCTCGTGTATAAAGATTTGACATCCAACGTGCACATTAACCAGTCTGGTTCTAGCTGTGTATCCTGCAAAATTTGTAAAAAGTGCGTGGTGTCCTGTAGTCGGGCCCTAACTGATGTTAGAAGGGGTTTAAGATACTGTGTTAGGAATGCTGATAGTGGTTCAGTCAAGGACCCTATCCCTGATACAATGGGTCTACCTGGGGGTTTTGAAATGGACTTATGTATTTTTGGAAGAAGATACAATATTTGTTTCTGTGGGTCCTTTACAGTGAGATGTTTAACAGTATTTTTTGTTATAATACCCTCATCCTCTGCTAGTTTAAGAAAAGAGTCTATTCTTTTTTAAAGACCCCAGTCGGGTCAATGTACATTTGCATATAACGCCTAGTATCTGCTAGCTGTCTTTTCCCCTCATCAAGGTATTCCCCAATGTTCATAACCACCACAG